>NC_133331.1:140110971-140360971 GCF_042186555.1 Aquarana catesbeiana
TTTATACACTTTGTATACACATATAGTTTTTGTGTTTTAATTCGGTGTATATTTCAATTTTATTAGCACTTGTTTATTTGTGTGTTTATTTTCTTGCTTTTTTGTGACATATTTTTTGTAGTAGCGCGAAGGCTCTTTTTTCAATTAGGGGCGGATTGCCCCTATGCTTCTGCATATATTTTTTAGGTACAGGTTGCGTTAAAAAATGTTTTATTTTGACTATGTTTTATTGCGTTTTACTTTGCAGGTATGGTAAGTCTTACTGTTATACTGTAATGTTACTTTGTTTTATTGTTAACCATCATTTGCTTAGCACTTACGCCATTCAGCTGCAGCACGGGTTTATTTATCTTGACAGCAACAGTGTTTGCTCCCACGATATGTAAAGCCTTGACTCCAGTGCTGTCGGAGGTGATTTTACCACCACAGTTAAAAAAAAAATGGTGCATGTATGCCCATCATTAGAAGTGGGTGGATGAAGTGCGATATTCTAATGGTGGGCATAACCACCGATCATTCTTTTCTTTCGTTCAGCCCACAGGCTGCATGAAAAAAAGAACATTACAATATATGCCCAACAAGGACCAGCAACGTACTGGTATGTTGCTGGACTTTGAGTGGTTATACCAGAATGATGCCTGCAGGTTTAGGTATCATCTTGGTATCATTCTTTTCAGCCAGCAGTCGGCTTTCATGTAAAAGCAATCCTAGTGGTTAATTAGCCTCTAGACTGCTTTTATAAGCAGTGGGAGGGAACGTCCCCCCCTCCTCCCACCATCTTCCATGGTTTTCTCTGGCTCCCCTGTCCCAACAGGGAACCCAAGAATGCAGCCGGTGGTTCAGCCAGCTGACCATAGAGCCGGGTATAAACAGCGCCATTGGGAAATTGGCAAAGCATTTTATCACACCGATCTTGTGTGGTCAGATGCTTTGAGGGCAGAGGAGAGAGATAGGGTCTAATAGGGGGATATTTACATTCCCTGAGATAACAATAAAAACGATAAAAAAAAAATTATAGGAACTGTTTAAAAATATAATAAAAAAAAGCAAAATAAATAATTAAAAAAAAAACAGCACCCCTGCCCCTTCGTGCTCACGTGCAAAGGCAAACGCAAGCGTCGGTCTGGTGTCATATGTAAACAGCAATTGCACCATGCATGTGAGGTATCACCGCGAAGGTCAGATCAAGGGCAGTAATTTTAGCAGTAGACCTCCTCTGTAGATCTAAAATGGTAATCTGTAAAGGCTTTTAAAAATGTATGTAGTTTGTCGCCGCTGCACGTTTGTGCGCAATTTTAAAGCATGTCATGTTTGGTATCCATGTACTCGGCATAAGTTCATCTTTTTTATTCCATCAAACATTTGGGCAATATAGTGTGTTTTAGTGCAATAAAATTTTAAAAAGTGTGTTTTCCAAAAAAATTGCATTTGCGCAGCGATTTTTCAAATACTGTGTGGAAACAAAAATTGCAACACCCACCATTTTAATCTGTAGGGCCTTTGCTTTAAAAAAATATAATGTTTGGGGGTTCAAAGTAATTTTCTTGCAAAAAAAAAAATATTTTTTCATGTAAACAAAAAGTGTCAGAAAGGGCTTTGTCTTCAAGTGGTTAGAAGAGTGGGTGATGTGTAACATAAGCTTCTAAATGTTGTGCATAAAATGCCAGGACAGTTCAACCCCCCCCCCCCCCATATTACCCCTTTTTGGAAATTAGACACCCCAAGCTATTTGCTGATAGGCATGTTGAGTCAATGGAATATTTTATATTTTGTCACAAGTTTCTGGAAAATTACACTTTTTTTTTTTGCACAAAGTTATCACTAAATGATATATTGTTCAAACATGGCATGGTTATATGTGGAATTACACCCCAAAATACATTCTGCTGCTTCTCCTGTGTACAGGAATACCTCATATGTGAGACTTTTTGGGAGCCTAGCCACACACAGGACCCCAAAAACCAAGCACCGCCTTCAGGCTTTCTAAGGGCGTAAAATTGTGATTCTTTACCGTACATCATGGCACATGGAGCCTTAAGTAATTACTTAATAGGTTATAGGCCACCTTCAGGTGTTGACACTGGTAAACCCAATCAAAGGAAGTTTACTCCCCTATATAACCCCTCCTCCTTCCAGCAGCACATCAGTTTTTTCGCCAGTGTCTAAGGTGTTGATCAAGAGTGAAGAAGTGCTCTGAGGAGCTCCAGGAGGGATCCACGCTGGATTTAAATTTCTCCATAAAAAGAAGCCAGATCCATTAATGTATTAATGGATCCCGTCGTGATGGGTGAAAGTTGGATTTTCTGTTAATTCAGCAAAATCCTGTGCTGAGGAGAAGGTAAGGGAAGAAAACTTAGACATAAAAAACATCTATGCATTTTCTTTCATTTAAGGAAAATATGTTGTCATGCCAAAAAATCTCCACTAGATGGAGTCTATGCACATACCTTACTCTATTGTCTCACTCTTTGCTCAGTTCCATGTCTGGCTGCTCAGCGTGTGGAAGGAGATTTTTGCAAGGTAAAAAATCTGCAAAAAATGTCTTTTTTTTTGTTTTCTTCCCCTGATGGGACCAGAGGGTTAGGGGGACAGCAGCGCTGCAGCCCAAACCCCCCCCGGCACCGTGGGGGATGTGGAAGGTCCCGCAGTTTTATCGCTAAAGTCTTTTACTGTGGCTGTATTTTTTCACATGTCTGTGCCTCACTGCAGGAGGCTCTAACACACCCCCCCCCATGTTGGGTCTGGGACCCGACAAACGCCGCTGTCAGGCGGCGGAACCAATTTAAATAAAAAAGGGGTGGAATATTTTCGGAGGGGGCGGGGCCTAACACAGGTGCCGTGAAATGTCCACGAGGACACACGGCAGGCTAATAGCAGATAGATATACAACTGTGTCAGTCTCTCCTCTGCTGATGAGGAGGAAATGAGCTGCCTGCACACAGGGATGCACGAGCTGTGGGACACGTATGGGTTGCAAAACTGGCATTCCTGATACAGGAAGGACACTTTTCCAGCACTATGCTGAACTTTATAGCAGCTTTAAAAAGTCATGACTATTTTCAGTGATTTTGTGCAATGTGTATAGCGCCTCTGTTTTTTGTACATAGGACTATGCCTGCCAAAAAAGACACCACAAAAGCCAAGAGTAAAGGTTTCACCCCCAGGCATTGGGATTTCCAGCTGTATTTCCATGCTGTCATCCTCGCCTGAATTACCAATTATGGCAACTCAGGGTGAGCCATTGGAGCAAATTAATGGTGCAGTTGCCTCTCACATTCAGCACCTGTATACATGACTGAAGATGTCCTTTCCTCCTCCCTTCAGGATCTGGAAAAAAGATTAGCGGCTTTAATCGCATCCTCCATTCAAATGGATAGGAAGCGTACTAGGTCCCCCTCCCCCGAAGAAAAGCAGCATTTCCAATTCGTAGCCCTGCCCTTCGGGCTAGCCACAGCACCTCGGGTGTTCACCACAGTGCTGGCCCCACCTCTAGCCAGGTTAAGGGCACAGGGCATAACAATTGTAGCGTACCTAGACGATCTATTACTTATAGATCAATCAGTGACTCGTTTGGAGAAAAGCGTACACGCTACAACCAACTATCTGAAAAGTTTGGGTTGGATTCTCAGCCTAGAGAAATCTTCCTTAAATACCGCTAAAAAGGCTGGAGTTCTTGGGTCTGATCATACGTAAGCACAGCCCAGGAAAGGGTGTTCTTGCCTCAAGCAAAAATCAATTCCATAAGTGAGCTGGTGCGGAGGGTCAGGTCAAATGGCAATCCCTCCATTCGCCTCTGCATGAGGTTGCTAGGAACCATGGTAGCTTCGTTCGAAGCAGTTCCCTATGCCCAGTTCCATTCAAGACTGTTGCAAAACAGTATCCTATCTGCTTGGAACAAAACAATTCAAGCTTTAGACTTACCAATGCGGCTGTCCCCAAGAGTGGCTCAAAGCCTCAATTGGTGGTTATTAACCCAGAATCTGTTGAAAGTAAAATCCTTCAGACCAGTCATCTGGAAAGTGGTAACGACAAATGCCAGCCTCTCAGGCTGGGGAGCAGTAGTAGAAAAGAGCAACTGTTCCGGGTACAGTGGTCAAGAACCGAAAGATTCTTGCCCATCAATATCCTAGAGATTCGGGCAGGACATCTGGCTCTAAAGGCCTGGACTTTCAGGGTACAGGATTGTCTTGTCAGGATTCAATTCAACAATGCCACAGCTGTGGCCTATATCAATCACCAAGGGGGCACCAAGAGTCTCTCAGCGCAGAGAGAGGTGAACCATATTCTAACTTGGGCAGAAAGGAATGTTCCATGCCTTTCTGCAATCTTCATTACGGGAGTAGAGAATTGGTAGGCAGACTACTTAAGTCACCAGCAGTTATTCGCAGGAGAATGGTCTCTTCACCCCGACATATTTCAGCTGTTTGTCAAACATGGAGGACTCCGGACGTGGATCTTCTATCATCCAGGTTCAACACGAAGTTGGTCAACTTTGTGACCAGAACAAGGGATATATTCGCATGTGGAACGGATGCGTTAGTGACCCCATGGGATCAGTTTTCACTGATCTCTGCATTTCTCCCTATTCAGTTGCTGCCTCGACTTCTTTGCAGGATCAAGCAGGAAAGAAAGCTGATAATTCTGGTGGCACCAGCATGGCCCAGAAGGTCATGGTACGCAGAAATCATAAGGATGGCAGTGGAGGGCCCATGGTCCCTCCCACTACAGCCAGATCGGCTCTCTCAGGGACCGATATTCCATCCTTCCTTACGGTCTCTAAATTTAATGGCTTGGCTATTGAAACCCACATTCTAAAGAAACGTGGGCTTTCTGGGTCAGTTATCTCTACCCTGATTAATGCTAGGAAGCCAGCTTTCAGAACTACAGGGGGTCCCCGGGTTACAAACAAGATAGGGACTTTAGGTTTGTTCTTAAGTTGAATCTGTTTGTAAGTCGAAACAGGTAAATTTTTTAAGTGTAGCTCCAGCCAAAAAATCTGTTTTTAAGTTTTGTAGATAGCATAGGGAAGGGTTATCACCCCTGTAACATTTGTTTTGCTGTCTGTGCCCCTGTTCAGAAGATTTCACCACACTTTCTGTCCCAATGACAATTGGATTTTGAAAATTTGGGGTTATTAGGGAAATAAGGATAGGTGATAAAGCATCAGTGGAGACACCTTTTTCCCATATTAACTCTTACAGGAGTGAATTTCCCTTCCTAGGGGTAGATTTCCTCTCACTTCCTGTTGTCTCCCTCCGTTTGTAAGTAGGAGTTGTTTGTAAGTCGGATGTTTGTAAGTAGGGGACCCCCTGTATATATTATAGAGCCTGGAAGGCTTATGTTTCCTGGTGTGAATCCAAGGGTTGGCACCCTTGGAGATATATCATAGGCAGAATTCTTGCCTTTCTACAATTAGGGGTAGAAATGAAATTGGCCTTAAGTACTATTAAAGGGCAAGTCTCAGCTTTATCGATCTTTTTTCAAAGACCACTTGCTACTCATTCTTTAGTCCGGGGCTTTATACAAGGGCTGACGCTGCTTAATCTGCCCGTCAAACCTCCCTTGAACCCTTGGGACTTAAACTTAGTTTTGTCTGTGTTACAGCCATTTGAACCAATACAACAGATTCCCCTAGTCCTTCTGACAAAGAAGTTGGTATTTTTGGTTGCTATATCCTCGGCAAGGAGGGTTTCAGAATTGGCTGCTCTTTCTTTTAAGGAGCCATATTTGATTTTTCATGAGGACAGAGTGGTGTTACGCTCTCGTCCAGGCTTTTTGCCAAAAGTAATTTCAGGTTTTCACCTGAACCAAGATATTGTCCTGCCATCGTTTTTTTCCAAAACCATGTTCCAGGTAAGAAAAGTCACTATATTGTCTTGATGTGGTGAGAGCAGTGAAAATCTATTTAAAGAAAACTGCTCAGATTCATAAGACTGATGTCTTATTTATTCTGCCGGAGGGCCCTAAGAAAGGACAGGCAGCATCGAAATCCACTGTCGTTAAGTGGCTTTGGCAAGTGATAATTCAAACTTATGATTTAAGGGGTAAGATTCCTCCGTTTGAAGTTAAGGTGCATTCTACCAGGTCGGTTAGTGCTTCTTGGGCGAGCATCATCAGGCCTCCATGGCTCAGATCTGTAAGGCCACAACTTGGTCTGGTCAGGTGGATGTAAGGTAGTATGAGGATATCACCTTCAGGCGCAGTGCGATGCAAGCAGAGCAGTATAGATCCTCAAGTCTGGGTGTACCCTGCGGGTTGTTTTCTCCCACCCCTCATGTGGCATTGCTATGGGACATCCCATTAAGTAATTAAGGCTCTGTGTCTGATGATGTACGATAAAGAAAATAGTATTTTTATTACAGCTTATCTGTAAAATCCTTTTCTTGGAGTACATCATGGGACACAGAGGTCCCGTCCCTCTTTTGGGATACAAGTATATTGCTTTGCTACAAAAACTGATGTGCTCCTGGAAGGAGGAGGGGTTATATAGGGGAGTAAACTTCCTTTGATTGGGTTTACCCGTGTCAACACCTGAAGGTGGCATATAACCCATTAAGTAATTACTTAAGGCTTTGTGTCCCATGATGTACTCCAAGAAAAGTATTTTACAGATAAGCTGTAATAAAAATCCTATTTTTACTTTTTACTCCTCACTACCTATCACAGTTACGGAGGCCCTGAAATGTCCAGATAGCACAAACCCCCCCCCAAATGACCCCATTTTGGAAAGTAGACATCCCAAAGTATTTGCTAAGAGGCATGGTGAGTATTTTACAGATCTCATTTATTTTTGAAAATGAAGAAAGAAAAGAAAATGTTGTTTTTTTTTTTTTTTTTTTTTTTTTTTTTTTTTTTTTCAATTTTCAAAACTTTGTGACAAAAAGTGAGATCTGCAAAATACTCAACATGCCTCTCAGCAGATAGCTTGGGGTGTCTACTTTCCAAACTGGGGTCATTTCAGGAGGTTTTGTACTATCTGGGCATTTCATGGCCTCCGAAGCTGTGATAGGCAGTGAGGAGTGAAATCAAAATGTATGCCCTTAGAAAGCCTGAAAGCGGTGATTGGTTTTCTGGGTCCTGTACGTGGTTAGACTGCCAAAAAGTTCCACACATGTGGTATCCCCATACTCAGGAGAAGCGGCAGAATGTATTTTAGGGTATAATTTCACTTATGTCCATGGCATGTTTGAGCAATATATAATTTAGTGACAACTTTGTGCAAAAAAATTTTTTTCATTTTCCAGCAACTTGTGGCAAAATATAAAATATTCCATGGACTCAACATGCCTCTCATCAAATAGCTTGGGGTGTCTACTTTACAAAATGGGGTCATTTGGGGGGGTTTTGTGCTATATTGGCATTTTGTGGCCTTCAAAACTGTGATCGGTAGTGAGGAGTGAAATCAAAAATTTACACCCTTAAAAATCCTAAAGGTGGTGATTGGTTTTCGGGGGCCTGTACACGGCTATGCTCCCAAAAAGTCTCACACATGTGGTATCCCCATACTTGGGAGAAGCAGCAGAATGTATTTTGGGGTGTAAATCCACATATAACCATGCCATGTGTGAGCAATATATAATTTAGTGACAACTTTGTGTAAATTTTCTATTTAATTTTTTTTGTGTCATTTTTCAATCACTTGTGACAAAAAAATAAAATATTCCAATGAGCTCAACATGCCTATCAGCAATTTCTTTGGTGTCTACTTTCCAAAATGGGGTCATTTGGGGGGGGGGGGGGGGGGGGTTGCACTATCCTGCCATTTTAGCACCTCAAGTAATGAGATAGGCAGCCATAAATTAAAAGCTGCGTAAATTCCAGAAAATGTACCCTAGTTTGTAGATGCTATAACTTTTGCGCAAACCAATAAATATACGCTTACGCAGTTAAATACCATCAAAAGAAAGCTCTATTTGTGAGAAAAAAAGGACGCAAATTTCAATTGGGTACAACATTGTAGGACCACCCAATTGCCAGTTAAAACAGAGCAGTTCCAAATTGTAAAAAGTCCTCCGGTCTTTGAGCTGCCAAATCCTCCGGGGCTGAAGTGGTTACGGTGTAAAAAAAAAAAAACCTTTTGCCTTTACAACCACTTTACTATGTCGAGCTAGGGTTGAAATCCATACTAACTTTCACAATATGTTTTCTTTTTTTTTTAACAGATGAAGCTGAACAGGAGCGCCTTGATCAACTAAGACAAAAAAGAGCTCAAATAGCCAGATGCTGGGTGAAATATTGTATTAATTTATTGCAGGATGCACGTAAGAAACTTGAGGTAACTTATTCATTTATCAAATACATTTTACAGTAAAGGATGTATTTAATTTTCAAATGCTTGAGAACACGTTCGCACCAGTTGTGGTGCGGGAAACGTGCGTTTCAGCGCGAGTTTCCCACATGGCATGGAAATGCGCTGTGGTCTGCAGATGCATGCAGGTGCCATTAACCACTGTAATACCAGGCATACCCCCCCCCCCTCCTGCCCAGGCCAATTTTCAGCTTTGAATGACAATTGCGCAGTCATGCAACACTGTACCCATATGACATTTTTATAATTTTTTGAGACAGAGCTTTCTTCCAGTGACATTTAATCACCGCTGGGTTTTTATTTTTTGCTAAACGAAATATGAAAAAAAGTAATTTTTCTCCTTCTCTGATATGTGCTGATGAAGCTGCACTAATAGGCTGTACTGATCAGAGCGGGCCAGATGCGCACCCCAGGGGGGCATGGTTCTAGGAGGACGTTCATGGATGCCCTCCCAGAACTGGATGACTGCGCTGTAGCCATCTTTTGGCTATAGCGTGGTCGAGAAGTAGTTAATCATTACTGGCACCACAAAGCATCTAGCAAACATGCGCGCATTTGCAGCTGCCAAAATGCATGGTACCTCAGTACCAGGTTTGGTGTGAATCGATTTTTAAAAGATGCGCCTGCCATACTTTTTGTGCCCATTTAACAGCCTATAGAAATAGCTGGGGCTGTCAAACACACATTGTGGTGTGAACCGGCCCTAAAGGCTGCCTGGAAAAACATTTTTATATGAAGGCTTCTTATTTCTTCCCCTATAGAAAATAATTAGTCCTTTTTGGGATGAAGGAGTCATGAAGTAGAATAAAATGAGGACATAAATCCGGTCTCTGAGAAAATTAAAATGGAATGATATAGGTAATATGTTTTATATGTACAAAAGGCAACTAGCGCAATAGCCTTGATACAAAGCCTTGCTAAAATGGAAGACAATAATTAGTTTGTTAAATGTACCTCTGCTTATGTCTTTGGAGTCCTTTTGGCTGATCTGATTCCAACACTGATTGTTTGTTGGCTTTTCCTGCCAATGGCAAATGGGTTTCCATTTGCTCTGGAAGGCATGAGTAACAAGAAGAGTGGGGGGAGAGTATTGTGGGGTATTTTCATGCTCATCAGCTTTAGGTAGGGAGTTCCCAAAACTCCCTAAAAAAAAAAAAAAAAAAAAAAAGTGCAAACTATATTGATTACTTTTAGTATTCATTCTGATTTGAGTGTATCTGTAGCATTTGAGAAATGCAAAAATCTCATATTGAAATGTAGACCACACGGTAACAATTAGCTTATTTTAGATGGATTGATGGTTTTTCTACAGATATATCTGTTAATGATGGTGTTTTTACTGTAGGTTTCTTTACATTCTAAAATTCATTATACTCCCCCCCCCTTTTTTTTTTCCCAATAGGACAACATAGGTGAACTTGATGTTGAGCTTCAAGGAGAACTTAAGGCTAAACGTAGAAAAGAAGAAGATGAAAATGAGAAGGGCAGGAAGAAGGCTGTCCTCTTCGGCTCAAGTGACATATACGACTCTATTTTAGCTGTTGAAGAAAAAGTTGTCTGCTCGCTTCCTCTAGACTTTAAAGAAGCCAGGGAGGTCTTTCTAGTGGGGCAAAATTATATAAATGAAGCCAAAGAGTACTTTCAGCTGGATGGACATGTTACAGACCACATTGAAGTTATCCAGGACCACAGTGTTCTGTTTAAGGTTCTGGCTTTCTTTGAGGAAGACTATGAGCGGCGTTGTAAGATGCATAAACGTAGGATAGATATGTTGGAACCGCTATGTATGGAGCTAAACCCACAGTACTATCTCCTAATTTGTAGACAGCTTCAGTTTGAGTTGGCTGACACTTATTACGAGATGATGGATTTAAAGGTAGCAATTGGTAATAAGCTAGACGAGATGGACTCTCACACAATAAAAAAAATCAACAGCCTGTCACAATCTGCAATCAAATTTTACGAGATGTTTTTGGACTCCCTAAGAAACCCATCAGATAAGAAGTTCCCTGAGAAGCTGCAAGAAGATGTTCTCCGTCCTGCTTTGGTAGCCAAGTTCCACATTGCACGCCTCTATGGAAAGCTAATTTCCAGTGATCTTAAGAAACAACTGGAGAACATGCAGACATCTCTAAATTACTATACATTCCTAGTAGAATACTGTGCAAATGATGAGGAAGCTGTGAAATCAGTGGAAACAGAGTTGGAACTTACCAGGGCAATGGTAGCTCTTCTTCCTGCAAGGATGGAAACATTAAGAGCACAGTTGACCTAAGACATACCATGGGATGTCCATATTTAAAAAGATTTATTTATTATAGTGTATCTATAGTTAAAACTTCTTTCATTTGGAATAGAGTAGGAGATGATTAAAGCCCCACTCCAGGATAAAATCATCCCCTGCCCACCAGCCTCCAACTAATTGCTGTACTAAAAAAATAACAAATTAAAAGCTCTTTTTACTTGCCTGTAGCAGCAGTTACATGATGTTCTGGCCCGACTCTTCTCCCCTTCTGTTTACTTCATGCATCCCCTTCTGTTTACTTCATGCATGTGTCCTTTTGTGGGTACCCATGTAGCGGCCTGCATGATGTTGACAGGTTTATTGGATGGCCAGTGAGTGGGTCCTTGTAGGATCAAGAAGACTGACATCAGTGGATGGAAATAGGAAGAGGGGTAGGGGCTGGGTGACAGTCTCAGTGGGCCATTTCAGTGATAGTTTAGCAGTCTGCCTACCCAGAAACAGCAGAAGCCTGGACTGGCTTCACAAGGTTGCGCAATCCACTAATCCTGACAAGATAGGTTCGAGGAGGATGAGAAGGAAGGATAGTGGGTACGTTTTGTCCAGAGTGGATCTTTAAAACTGCTGTCAGATTTTTTTTTTTTTTCTGTATCCCACCACACCGCTTCCGGTCCAGATACACAAGAGAAAAATGAGGTAAATTCTCCAAAAATTGTGGGATTAATCACCTCTTAGACAATTGTCCCCTGTCCTCATATGGCTAGAAGTTAAAGGAAAACTTTCTAGTGTGAGGATAGTTTTCCTTTAGGACAACAGTCTTAAGTGGCTATTTATGCATTTGCTGCACGAATGTCAGAAGCATTCGTGCAAGTCGAATGAAATTGTTCAATATTTTTATTCTAAGAGATTAGTGCTTGCATCGGCCAGCTCCATCTAGTTGCCAAAATGAGGTATTGTTTTCTTTATTGAGGTATTTCAGAAAACTATACTGTATTTTGGCCACTAGATGGAGCCAACAATACAGGCATTCATTTTGTTCAATTTACATAAACGTTTCTGACATCCATGCAACAAATATTTTGGGAATGGAGTAAGTGTCCTTTATAAGAAGATTTCCCCTATATCGGAAAATGGTCACCAGAACAAATAGTGAATCTTCCCAGAGAGGACAAAGCCTTATGAGTTGTTACTGATTCCTACTCATCCGAAAAAAAAAAAAGTTTTGGTTATAGACACAATTTAAGTCCAGTATCAGCAGAAGATAAATATATAAGTAACTTTCAATGCAAGAAAAATATTATTAAAAAAAAACACTACCCCTGAATATTGTTGTAGATATTTTTTTTTTTACTAGTGATTGGTTTGCCCTCAGAACTTTATTTGTTTGACAATGTTGCATATATTAGGCTTTTTTCATGTACTTCATGCTCCCCTTATGAAATTTGGTTGAAATTACTATACAGTCTTCATGTACATAAAAGAAGAGTTTTTTCCTACCTAATAAATTGTAAAGTGTAGCATGTTTATAGTCGTACATTTATTTGTCTTAGTGCCATTAATGCCTCGTTTCTACTGAGCGGATCAGTTCGGGTCGGTACAGTTTGAATGGCCTAGAATGGTCCGGTCTATTCTGGTGAGCGTTTCCACTGCAAGTGGGACCACAAGGAGCCATACAGGGTTTAGAAAAAATGCTAGTGTGATGTCATATTAGTGCGACAGGAAACCTGAGAATCAACAACAATGGAGGTCATCCAGCAGCTCATCTTTTCTCTAGTTGCCTTTTGGTTCTTCATATTTAAAAAACATGCCGCACTGTATGAGAGAAGGTTGCGAGCGGCAATGAGAAACAGAGCAGAAAAGAAAACTTCTAGCTTGGATATGTAGCCGAGAGGAGAAGTACACCTTTATGCGGCAAAGACAAAGACGGCAGCGCTATAGGGTAAGCATATGACCTACCTACCTGACACACACACACACACACACACACTGACCTACCTACCTGACACACACACTGCCCTACCTACCTGACACACACACTGACCCACCTACCTGACACAGTTACCAAGAATAATGAAAAATGTATATGTTGTATGAATATTTTTTTATTTTATGATCTGTTACCATCTGTGTTTGTTATTTTTTTAGATGCTTCTCCTCTTGGCAAAGCAGCGCCGCCGACCAGTCATTTGGGCTCTCCCTCGCGCCGGGATTCACACACACACAGTGGTGCACAATTTCACAATGTCTGAGGAAACCTTCTCATACCTTTGTACAAATCTACGTCCAGCGATGGAGAAGCAAAACACCAACTTCAGAGCCAGTTTGCCTGTGAGGAAAAGAGTTGCCATTGCACTTTGGAAGCTGGCTACCAACAGTGAATACAGAAGTATAGGTCATCTTTTTGGTGTCAGTAAATCCTCTGTGTGCCGGTGTGTGCAGGACTTAAGGCTGTCTGCACATTGCTAGCTCCTGAAATTGTACATTTTCCAGACAGGGAAAAACTTAAAGACAAGGCTGACTACTTTGAAAACAGGTGGGGCCTTCCACAGTGTGTTGGTGCTATTGATGGCTCACACATACCAATAATAGCACCACAAGAATACCACACTGACTACTTTAACAGAAAAGGTTGGCATTCCATCATCCTCCAGGGAGTAGTGGATGGAAAAGGACTGTTCTAGAATGTGAATGTAGGAAAGCCTGGGAGTTTGCATGATGCTCGGGTTCTACGATTGTCCACATTTTGGGATTGGGTTGGCCAGGGAGGCCTGTACCCTGTTTACACTAAGAACATTTGTGGGGAGAATGTTGGCTATTATGTGCTCGGGTACTCTGCCTACCCTTTACAAAATTGGCTCCTGAAACCATTTCCTGACAATGGCCGTCTGACACCAGAACAGCAAATCTACAACAAGAAAACATCCAGGGCACAGGTTGTAGTGGAAAATGCTTTTGGAAGACTTAAGGGTAGATGGCGGTGTCTTATGAAGAGGAATGACAGTGACATTAAACTTGCCAAATCCATGGTGCTTACTTGCTGTGCTCTTCACAATCTTTGTGAAAGTCCTGGAGAAGACTTCCACCAGGATTGGAATACATCCTCAGAAGAGCCAGTACTAGTGATAGCAGCACAGGATATGGAAGAGTGCAGTGAAATACGTCAGGCTCTGATGCGGCACCTCAACGTTTAATTTCTTACCATTCATTTTTACAAGTTTTAATAAAGTATTACTGTATTGTTAATAAAGTGTTACATTAAATCAGACATACTCAAAAAAGTCTCTTGTGATTTTTATTTCACAAAAAAAAAAATTTCTATATATTCTAGAAAGTCAAAATGTGAAAAATATATTTAAAAATAAGCTTTTTTTAATAAAAACTTAACAAAAATTTTTTTAACGAAACATGTACAATTCCTGTGCTGCATGAAAGGCCCTACTCTCTGGGTGGTAACCTGGGATCACGACTGCCTCCAAGCACTTGAACAAGCTGACCCAGGACACCAAGGAAGGCCTGGTTGAAGGTAGCCAACTGCTTCATCTGCTGCCGGGCGATTTCTGCCTCCTGGCGCATAGCTTCCTGTGCATCCTGACGCAGTGCCTGAAATTGCCTCTCAGAGAGGTTCTCAATCCTTTCCAGCTGCCTTTCCTCTGATGCCCGCATATCCTCCATGACTGTGCGCAGATCCATCTGCAACCGTCTCCTTTCACCTGTAATATACAAAAGACCAGAATAGTTTTTGGAAGCATCAGTCCCACCACTGTAACCCCCTTTCTCATCTACCCCATCAGACTGTACCCCCTGCTCTCTTGTCCCACCTCTGTTCCCCCTGATATTCTGCCCCACCTCTGCTCATCTGCCCCGGCAATACACCTCCTTTCACATCTGCCCCACTGCTCTTCTGTCCACTGCTGAATTCCCTTCTCATCTGTTCCACCACTGTACCCCCTGCACATCTGCCACACTGCTGAAGCCCCTGCTCTTCTCTTCCACCACTGTACCCCCTGCACATCTGCCACACTGCTGAAGCCCCTGCTCTTCTCTTCCACCACTGTACCCCCTGCCACACTGCTGAAGCCCCTGCTCATCTGTTCCACCACTATACCCCCTGCACATCTGCCACACTGCTGAAGCCCCTGCTCTTCTCTTCCACCACTGTACCTCCTGCACATCTGCCACACTGCTGAAGCCCCTGCTCTTCTCTTCCACCACTGTACCCCCTGCACATCTGCCACACTGCTGAAGCCCCTGCTCTTCTCTTCCACCACTGTACCTCCTGCACATCTGCCACACTGCTGAAGCCCCTGCTCTTCTCTTCCACCACTGTACCCCCTGCACATCTGCCACACTGCTGAAGCCCTTGCTCTTCTCTTCCACCACTGTACCTCCTGCACATCTGCCACACTGCTGAAGCCCCTGCTCTTCTCTTCCACCACTGTACCCCCCTGCACATCTGCCACACTGCTGAAACCCCTGCTCTTCTCTTCCACCACTGTACCCCCTGCACATCTGCCACACTGCTGAAGCCCCTGCTCATCTGTTCCACCACTGTACCCCCTGCACATCTGCCACACTGCTGAAGCCCCTTCTCATCTGTTCCACCACTGTACCCCCTGCACATCTGCCACACTGCTGAACCCCCTGCTCATCTGTTCCACCACTGTACCCCCTGCACATCTGCCACGCTGCTGAAGCCCCTGCTCTTCTCTTCCACCACTGTACCCCCTGCACATCTGCCACACTGCTGAAGCCCCTGCTCTTCTCTTCCACCACTGTACCCCCTGCACATCTGCCACACTGCTGAAGCCCCTGCTCTTCTCTTCCACCACTGTACCCCCCTGCACATCTGCCACACTGCTGAAGCCCTTGCTCTTCTCTTCCACCACTGTATCCCCTGCACATCTGCCACACTGCTGAAGCCCCTGCTCATCTGTTCCACCACTGTACCCCCTGCACATCTGCCACACTGCTGAACCCCTTTCTCATCTGTTCCACCACTGTACCCCCTGCACATCTGCCACACTGCTGAAGCCCCTGCTCTTCTCTTCCACCACTGTACCCCCTGCACATCTGCCACACTGCTGAAGCCCCTGCTCATCTGTTCCACCACTGTACCCCCTGCACATCTGCCACACTGCTGAACCCCCTTCTCATCTGTTCCACCACTGTACCCCCTGCACATCTGCCACACTGCTGAAGCCCCTGCTCTTCTCTTACACCACTGTACCCCCTGCACATCTGCCACACTGCTGATTTATTTTAAGAAAATGCACAATTACAACTATCATCATGTCTTACCAGTGTGCCGGGGTGCATTGGGCGTACTCTGTGGTTGACTACTCTGTGGTTGGCTTGAGGAAATAGTACTGGTGCTGCTGAAAGAGGTTGAAGGTCCATCGTCGGAAACGGTTGATGCATCATTGGAGACTCCATCACTTGTTTCTGAAAATGCACATATGGTTATATATATATTTTAAATGGTTAGCAGAGCAAAATCCTATGTATAATAAAAAAAACTCACCAAAAGGGGTCTATCATGGATTTGAGCATTGAAGTTACAGAGTCCAGACCTCCCTCCCTACCTTGGTTTGCTGGCCTATGACCGTAAATGGCGTCCATGGCGTCGTACCACTTCCAAATACTCTGACTGTTTCCACTACGGCTGTTGTCGTCCTTAAATTTTTTATATTGGCCTTTAAGCTTCTTAAGCTTTGCCCTACACTGACCCGGCGTGTGTTCAAATCCCTCGGCTGCCATCTGCTGAGAAATATCTTTGTACACCTTTTCATTCCTTACTGATCCATCAAGCTCACTCTGAATAACACTATCACCAATTATGCTTAGGAAAGTAGATAGTTTCTGTGATGACCAAACACGGCTGTTGTTAGCAGGCATCCTTCTCCTTTAATTCTCCTTTATATGCAGTTTGTGTGGCGCTTTCCTTTGACATCATCATAGCACAGCAGAGGGTTTTGTGTCAGCCAATCAGTGGAAAGTATCGTGTGACGCCGGTAGCTCCGCCCTAACCGAACTGTTCCATTTTCTATGGCCCCACATCTGAAGCAGGACCCTGAATGGAGCGGTACGGTTCGGTTGTATGGGCCACTTTCGTAATGGAAACACCCAAAATAGCGTACCGTACCGAACCGAACCGATCCGCTCAGTGGAAACGAAGCATTAGATTTGTTATTTTTAAACTGCAGACAGCCTTATAACCTTCTCTGCTATTTCTTGTTTTGGATATATTTGCATTATACTGTATATTTCTATTTACTTCTAGTGCTGTTTAATATACTATACATTCTACAACTGGAAAATATCTTCCACAAAGTTCTCACCTGTGGTATATTAGAATTGACCTATGAGTATGGATGTCATGCCACTTCCTAAAGCTATATCTTTCTAAAACTGAGCTCAGTATATTTCTTCCCCTGACTTTTTCATTAAGTTTAATAATCTAAATATCATTCCAATCCTCATACCAGGGTGCTAGGTATATTCCTTGACTATGGTCCCTCATTTCAGTCCTGCATCCAATCACTATCTAAGGCCCCTTTCACACTTATACGACTTCAAAGTCGCGCGATTTCACGGGCGCTATTTTGCCGCGATTTTACTGTGATTTGGGAGCTGTACTACTTTGTACG
This sequence comes from Aquarana catesbeiana, assembly GCF_042186555.1. Lineage (NCBI taxonomy): Eukaryota > Metazoa > Chordata > Amphibia > Anura > Ranidae > Aquarana > Aquarana catesbeiana. The sequence goes on from NC_133331.1 coordinate 140,128,169, forward strand.
ACTTACAACTTAACAAATGAAAACATACAGTAGGTGACCGCGATATTGTGTCAATCTCGCTGCTGTTATCGGCGAGATTTGACACCTGCGAGCCCCGTCGCGGGAGCCAGCGCCGAGCTGGCTCGCTGATCGGGAAAGAAAAACTTTTTTTCCTTTCGCGATGAGCGACAGGCAGTGCTGACAGCTGTCTGGTATGAATCATGAGGGGGAACTCTGCGCCAAATTTTAAATAAAAAACTGGCGTGGGTTCCCCCCCAGGGGTATACTAGGCCCTTAGGTCTGGTATGGCTTTTAAGGGGAACCCCCTACGCCGAAAAATCGGCGCGGGGGTCCCCCCAAAATCCATACCAGACCCTTATCCGAGCACGCAGCCTGGCCGTCAGGAAAGGGGGTGGGGACATCGGGTGATGTTGACCACGCCCCCTTATGAAGGCACAGTCCCAGCATGCCCCGGGACTGTGACGGCATAAGGGGGCGGGGTCACCGCCTATATAAGTCCATTGCAGAGCGCTCAGAGAGCATTCCAGCTGGAGAGAGCGTCCTGTCAACATCGGAAGAAGAGAAGAGGGGACAAGACAGCGCAGAAGACCGGGCTCCCGCTAGCAAAAGAGCAAGAGAAGATAGCGGAGGAGCTGCCAGAAGATCAGGACACCGGGAGGAGACACCAGAGAGACCCCCGAAGTCAGAAGAAGACCCCCGAAGTCGGAAGAAGACCCCGGAGCTGCCTAATAAATTACTTTAAAAACCTGTGTACTGTGCTTTTTCATTGACACTTTTTCCCTAGGTGTATGGGTAGGGGTACAATGTACTCCATACTCATTCACAAAGGGTGGGGGGCCGGGATCTGGGATTCCGATAAGCCCCCCGCCCGCAGACCCTGACAACCAATGGCCAGGGTTGTCGGGAAGAGGCCCTTGTCCTCATCAACATGGGGACAAGGTGCTTTAGGGTGGGGGGGCCCACAGGGCGCCCTCCTGCCCCACAGCACCCACCCCCCCATGTTGAGGGCAGGCGGCCTGGTACGGTTCAGGAGGGGGGGCGCTCGCTCGTCCCCACCCCCATTCCTGACCGGCCGGGCTGCGTGCTCGGATAAGGGTCTGGTATGGATTTTGGGGGGGACCCCCACGGCGATTTTTCGGTGTAGGGGGTTCCCCTTAATATCCATACCAGACCTAAGGGCCTGGTATGCCCCTGGGGGGGAACCCATGCCGGTTTTTTCATTCAAAACTTGGCGCGGCTTTCCCCCTCATGATTCATACCAGACAGCTGTCAGCACTGTCTGTCACTCATCGCGAAAGGAAAAAAAAGTTTTCCTTTCCCGATCAGCGAACCAGCGCGACATGCACAGTACCCTGTCGGTGAGAAACACAATCTCGCGGTCAGGTACTGTACATGGCGTGAGGCTTGTGCTTACATAGTCATACTGAAATCGTGTCTATATTATTCAGGTACGATTTGCATACTACTTGGGGGTTTACCATTGAGGTCTATGGAGTACAACTCACATAGAAGTTGGACCAAAGTAGTGCAGGGACTACTTTCAAGTCGGCACGACTTAAAGTCGTGCCAATATGAATGGTAGTCATTGAAAATCATGGACTTGTCATACGATTTTGCAGTACAAAATCGTGGGACAAGTCGTATAAGTGTGAAAGGGGCCTAAACCTTTTTGCCTTCACAACTGTAACATTTCTAAAATATGCCCCTAACCAATAACACAACCAAGATACTAATTTACTCTCTTATTATCTCATCTCGTCTATTGCAGCTCCCTCCTCATTGGCCTACCTCTACACAAGCTAGTTTCACTCATGAGTGCTTCATGGCTCATCTGCTGTACCCACCACTCAACCTTCTCCACCCCTCTCTGTTATTTCCTCCATTGGCTTCTGCTCGTTCAAAAAATAAAATTCAAAAACCTAATAACTACAAACAAATCTGTGCATAGCTCTGCCCCAAGCTACATCCCCAACCTTGTCTCAAAATATCACCCAAATCATTCTCCCTCCAGGACCTCCTGTTCTCTAGCTCTCTCATCACCTCCTCCCATGCTCACCTTCTGGACTTCTTCAGAGTATCTCACATCCGTTGGAACTTTCTTAATCTGTTCCGCTATCTCGTACTCGGTCTGCCTTTAGGCGATCCCTAAGAAAATCATCTCTTCGGGAAAGCTTATTTTGCCTCTGCCTAATAACTAACTTTTACTTTCTCAGCTCATCCCCAAATATTTGTTACCTGTTGCATCAATTGACCCTCCCTGTTAGATTGTAAGCTCTCTCGAGCAGAAGCCTCCTAACCCTCTTGTCTTGAAGAACTGTTAAAGCTATATAAATCCTGTATAATAATATTCCTACTATAGATTAAAAATTGATTTATAGAGTATAACAAGGTTCCTAGCAACAGAAGATCTGCTCAGGTTAAACGACAGTAATGGATGATGAGTTCACCTAGTAACCTGGATTGCTGAGGGCTGTAATGCTGCATTAGTGCAAAGTTTACCTTTGACTAGGTCCTAAAGGGGCATACTTCTAATGACGGCTAGTCACAGTGCTGAAAATAGAAAATCTTTTACTGCCCCCTGTGATTTTCCTTCTGCGGGGCAGTACATGAATGGATTGTGCTCCACCCCTTTACCCCGAGCTTTAGTGCTTACATCTTTCCCCCAAGATGCTGGAGAACCAGTTTATATAAGTATCCTTGAAAATTGGGAATACAAGCATCGTGGAGAAAACCAAAAAAGGAACATAAGGGCTTTGTCTGTTTTCCTGGCATCTACATGGCAGCTCACAAATAGGGTATAACTAGAGAAGGGTGTATGGGCAGGCAAACAAAGAATATGGTTACCAGTACATAAAGACGAAATGGAGAAAACAATTTGTCCAAAATGATCGTTGTAAACAGGACTGGATACATTATTTGTGTCACAAATGTAAGCATTACTGTCCAGGTACAGGTGCATTCAGCAGATGGGGGGGGGGGGGATACATACCAGGAATGATTGATGTCATCCATTACCACTGAGCATTGAAAGGAGAACTTTCCAGGGAGAGCCTACCTAGTCTTTAGAAAGATGACAGATATAAGAAAACATGGAAATAAAGACTACTCACTGTACTGAAATCAGTGTGCCTCTATGTTCTGCCTGTGTTTTTGTTTTTTGTTTTAGATTTTCCAGATGCTGTTCTGCCCTGAATATCAAAGAATCCCATTTTTGAAGTTGGTGCAACTAACAGGCAACCATGCTTTTGCGCTTTATAGGCTGCTGCCATGTTGTCTAGTTAAGCTCACCTTGCCTGTTAGTAGAGGTGACTAGACCTCTGTTGCTGAATGAGGAGCCCCCTGCTCTAGGATATTGGCAATTGACTATAGGGCAACATGTTTACTTCACTTTCGGATCCATACTGTGGAGACACCAAGAGGAAGGCTAACTAACACTTCTGGCCTTTAAACATCAATCCTTGTGACATCAGCAGATGCTGTAGAGTACCAGGATGTGGTGGAATGGAAGGGGACATAATAAAGATGATGCCTCAAATAAAACGGTGTATGTACACTCGCCATTCATAGGCAGACTGCAGTGAGAGAGATCGCCAGCGTGTGCATTCCAGGTCCTCGTGGGCCAATGCTCCTGACAGAGTGGAGACACAGCGATAGAAAGAAACACCCACACACGCATGGGCATGTACTTATAGTTCAGAGGCACCACATGTATTGTAATGTACAATGTAGTATGAACAGTTGGCAAAAAAAAGAATAGTTATTCTCTATGCAAGCACTTATTTTCTTTGTAGAAGATTTTCCAAGCAGTACCTCCATGCAAGAAAAGATAGCCAGAAGTCTCACCACCTTTTGTACCCTGAGAGACATCTGGCTTTGCCAAGGCTTTAACTACTTAAAGTGGAGTTCCACCCACTTTTACAACTCTTCAGCATCCCTCACTAAACTGCGCACTGTAAACGAATTGGATATTTTTACATTTTTTTTCTCAGCACCTACTGTATATCTGCTGTATTCATTTTTCACTTTCTCCTTCCTGACCGTGGCCCAACCTGTTTGCAATGCCTTCTGGGAAGGGGCGGCAACTTCCTCTGACACTGCCGTTGCTATGGAAACCTGACCTGAAACCTATTACACTGCTTGTGCTGCACTGAGCATGTGCGAGATCTGCAAGGATGAGATCTAGGAAGAAATACAGTCTGACTTCAGATGCCCACACATAAGATGGCCACGGCCTGCTGTAAGTTTATAAAATAACAAACTACTGCTATAAACGAACAAAACAGACCTTAGTTTACAGACTAACTTTACTAGAATACATTAAGCTTGTGTATTATAGGGTATTTTTATTTAAAATGTATAATTTTGGTCGGAACACCACTTTAACCACTTCCATACCGGGCATTTTCACCCCCTTCCTGCCCAGGCCAATTTTCAGCTTTCAGCGCTGTCACATTTTGAATAACAATTGTGCGGTCATACAACACTGTACCCAAATGAAATTTTTATCATTTTTTCCCCACTAATAGAGCTTTGTTTTGGTGGTATTTGATCACCCCTGCGTTTTTTATTTCTTGCGCTATAAACAAAACAAGAGTGACAAGTTTAAAAAAAACACAATATTGTTTACTTTTTGCTATAATAAATATCCAATTTTTTTTTTAAACAAATTTTTTCCTCAGTTTAGGCCGATACATATTCTTCTACATATTTTTTGTAAAAAAAATCGCAATAAGCGTATATTTATTGGTTTGCGCAAAAGTTATAGCGTCTACAAAATAAGGGGATAGATTTATAGCATTTTTATTATTATTTTTTTTACGGCGGCGATCTGCAATTTTTATCATGACTGCGATATTGCGGCGGACACATCGGACAATTTTGACACATTTTTGGGACCATTTACATTTATACAGCGATCCGTGCTATAAAAATGCATTGATTACTGTATAAATGTGACTGGCAATGAAGGGGTTAACCAGAAGGGGATGCTGTAGGGTTAAATGTGTTCCTAAGGAGTGATTCTAACTGTGGGGGGAGGGGATTCACAAGGGGAGGAGACCGATCGGTGTTCCTCTGTACAAGGAACACACCATCGGTCTCCTCCCATCTGACAGGACGTGGATCTGTGTGTTTACACACACAGATCCACGGTCCTGCTCGGTTACCGAGCAATCGCGGGTGACGCGGCGGGCGCGCGCGCCCCCTAGGGATCCTGGAAGGCAGCGCCGTCATATGACGGCAGCCCAGGATAACAGCTGCACCGTCCCGCCGTCATATGACGGTGGGCGGGCATCAAGTGGTTAAGTACCAAACCTCTTTTTGAGATTTGTTGTTTACAAGTTAAAAACATTTTTTTTGCTAGAAAATTACTTAGAACCCCCAAACATTATCCATTTTTTTCTAACACCCTAGAGAATAAAATGGCGGTCGTTGCAATGCTTTTTGTCACACCGTATTTGCGCAGTGGTCTTGCAAGCGCACTTTTTTTGGAAAAAATACACTTTTTTTTAATTAAAAAATAAGACAACAGTAAAGTTAGCCCAATTTTTTTTTTATTTTGTGAAAGATAATGTTACACCGAGTAAATTGATACCCAACATGTCACGCTTCAAAATTCCCGCTCGTGGAATGGCGACAAACTTTTACCCTTAAAAAGCCTCCATAGGCAACATTTAAATGGTTGCATGTTTTAAGTTACAGAGGAGGTCTAGGGCTAGAATTATTGCTCTCGCTCTACCGATCGCGGCGATACCTCACGTGTGGTTTGAACACCGTTTTCATATGTGGGCGCTAGTCACCTATGCGTTTGCTTCTGTACGCAAGCTCGTCGGGACAGGGCACGTTTAAAAATTTATTTTTTTATTTTTTATTTTTTTACATTTTTTACATTTTTACAAAAAAAAAAGTCACATTTATTCCTATTACAAGGAATGTAAACATCCCTTGTAATAGAAAAAAGCATGACAGGACCTCTTAACCACTTGAGCCCCGGACCATTATGCTGCCTAAGGACCAGAGGTCTTTTTCCAATTTGGCACTGCGTCGCTTTAACTGCTAATTGCGCGGTCATGCAATGCTGTACCCAAACGAAATTTGCGTCCTTTTCTTCCCACAAATAGAGCTTTCTTTTGATGGTATTTGATCACCTCTGCAGTTTTTATTTTTTGCGCTATAAACGGAAAAAGACCGAAAATTTTGAAAAAAAATGATATTTTCTACTTTTTGTTATAAAAAAAATCCAATAAACTCAATTTTAGTCATACATTTAGGCCAAAATGTATTCGGCCACATGTCTTTGGTAAAAAAAATGTCAATAAGCGTATATTTATTGGTTTGCGCAAAAGTTATAGCGTCTACAAACTAGGGTACATTTTCTGGAATTTACACAGCTTTTAGTTTATGACTGCCTATGTCATTTCTTGAGGTGCTAAAATGGCAGGGCAGTACAAAACCCCCCCAAATGACCCCATTTTGGAAAGTAGACACCCCAAGGAAATTGCTGATAGGCATGTTGAACCCATTGAATATTTATTTTTTTTGTCCCAAGTGATTGAATAATGACAAAAAAAAAAAAAAAAAAAAATATTTACAAAAAGTTGTCACTAAATGATATATTGCTCACACAGGCCATGGGCCTATGTGGAATTGCACCCCAAAATATATTCAGCTACTTCTCCTGAGTACGGGGATACCACATGTGTGGGACTTTTTGGGAGCCTAGCCGCGTATGGGACCCCAAAAACCAATCACCGCCTTCAGGATTTCTAAGGGTGTAACTTTTTGATTTCACTCTTCACTGCCTATCACAGTTTCGGAGGCCATGGAATGCCCAGGTGGCACAACCCCCCCCCAAATGACCCCATTTTGGAAAGTAGACACCCCAAGCTATTTGCTGAGAGGCATATTGAGTCCATGGAATATTTTATATTTTGACACAAGTTGCGGGAAAGTGACACTTTTTTTTTTTTTTTTTTTTTTTTTGCACAAAGTTGTCACTAAATGATATATTGCTCACACAGGCCATGGGCATATGTGGAATTGCACCCCAAAATACATTTAGCTGCTTCTCCTGAGTATAGGGATACCACATGTGTGGGACTTTTTGGGAGCCTAGCCGCGTACGGGGCCCCGAAAACCAATCACCGCCTTCAGCGTTTTTAAGGGCGTGAATTTTTGATTTTACTCTTCACTGCCTAACACCGTTTCGGAGGCCATGGAATGCCCAGGTGGCACAAAACCCCCCCAAATGACCCCATTTTGGAAAGTAGACACCCCAAGCTATTTGCTGAGAGGCATGGTGAGTATTTTGCAGCTCTCATTTGTTTTTGAAAATGAAGAAAGACAAGAAAAAACTTTTTTTTTTTTTCTTTTTTCAAATTTCAAAACTTTGTGACAAAAAGTGAGGTCTGCAAAATACTCACTATACCTCTCAGCAAATAGCTTGGGGTGTCTACTTTCCAAAATGGGGTCATTTGGGGGGGTTTTGTGCCACCTGGGCATTCCATGGCCTCCGAAACTGTGATAGGCAGTGAAGAGTGAAATCAAAAATTCACGCCCTTAGAAAGCCTGAAGGCGGTGCTTGGTTTTCGGGGTCCCGTACACGGCTAGGCTCCCAAAAAGTCTCACACATGTGGTATCCCCATACTCAGGAGAAGCAGCAGAATGTATTTTGGGGTGTAATTTCACATATTCCCATGGCATGTTTGAGCAATATATCATTTAGTGACAACTTTGTGCAAAAAAAAAAAAAAAAAATTTGTCTCTTTCCCGCAACTTGTGTCGCAATATAAAATATTCCATGGACTCGACATGCCTCTCAGCAAATAGCTTGGGGTGTCTACTTTCCAAAATGGGGTCATTTGGGGGGGTTTTGAACTGTCCTGGCATTTTATGCACAACATTTAGAAGCTTATGTCACACATCACCCACTCTTCTAACCACTTGAAGACAAAGCCCTTTCTGACACTTATTTTTTACATGAAAAAGTTTTTTTTTTTTGCAAGAAAATTACTTTGAACCCCCAAACATTATATATTTTTTTAAAGCAAATGCCCTACAGATTAAAATGGTGGGTGTTTCATTTTTTTTTTTCACACAGTATTTGCGCAACGATTTTTCAAACGCATTTTTTGGGGAAAAAACACACTTTTTTAAATTTTAATGCACTAAAACACACTATATTGCCCAAATGTTTGATGAAATAAAAAAGATGATCTTAGACCGAGTACATGGATACCAAACATGACATGCTTTACAATTGCGCACAAACGTGCAGTGGCAACAAAATAAATACATTTTTAAAAGCCTTTAAAAGCCTTTACAGGTTACCACTTTAGATTTGCAGAGGAGGTCTACTGCAAAAATTACTGCCCTCGATCTGACCTTCGCGGCGATACCTCACATGCATGGTGCAATTGCTGTTTACGTTTGACGACAGACCGCCGCTTGCGTTCGCCTTAGCGCAAGAGCAGGGGGCGACAGGGGTGCTTTTTTTTTTTTTTTTTTTTTCTTTATTATTTTTTTGCTTTTTTATCTTATTTTTAAACTGTTCCTTTCATTTTTTTTTTTTAAATCATTTTTATTGTTATCTCGGGGAATGTAAATATCCCCTATGATAGCAATAGGTAGTGACAGGTACTCTTTTTTGAAAAAATTGGGGTCTATTAGACCCTAGATCTCTCCTCTGCCTTCAAAGCATCTGACCACACCAAGATCGGTGTGATAAAATGCTTCCCCAATTTCCCAATGGCGCTATTTACATCCGGCGAAATCTAAGTCATAAAATGCTCGTAGCTTCCGGTTTCTTAGGCCATAGAGATGTTTGGAGCCACTCTTGTCTCTGATCAGCTCTATGGTCAGCTGGCTGAATCACCGGCTGCATTCTCAGGTTCCCTGTTGAGACAGGAGAGCCAGAGAAAAACACGGAAGACGGTGGGGGGGGGGGCATTCCCTCCCACGGCTTGTAAAGGCAGTCTAGAGGCTAATTAGCCGCTAGGATTGCTTTTACATGAAAGCCGACCGCTGGCTGAAAAGAATGATACCAAGATGATACCTAAACCTGCAGGCATCATTCTGGTATAACCACTCAAAGTTGTGAATGGCGTACCTGAAGACAAAAAAATGGTTAACAATAAAGCACAGTAAACAGTAAAGTATAAATAATTACATACCTGAAAAACAAACATGATAAAACATAATAACAATAACAATAACAATAAAACACTGCAGAATAGAATACAGTAAAAAAAGAGCAGAACAATAGAGAGAGAGAATAGAGAGAGAGAACAATAAAACGACAACTATTTTTTTTTATTTTATATATATATATTTTTTTTTTTACACTTTTTTTGTAACTAACTTTTATAACTGTAACCGGTTCCAGGTTCGGGTCTCTCAAAATGCGATGGCATCTTGGGAGACCCTGTGAAAGTGTGCCTAGTCTGTGCAATGCTGTACCCTACGCTAATACTCAACTAGTGTATGGTAGCGTTCAAAACATTCACCAATGCAAAGACCAGGATTGTCAGGACAGGAGGGACAATAATAGCGGGTGTCACGCCTATATCCGCGCTTGCTGCAGACACAACATCTTTTTGGGGGGGTTCGTTGGGTAGGGGTACTCGGGAGCACATAAAAATGCCTCTCATGCAGCCGACTGCATTTGGTTGGGGATGTGAATGGGGGAAGTACGGGTGCTGCAGAAGCGGTGGGTTCCCAATTAGGATTGGCGAATGCAGCAGGAAGGGCACTATGGGCACGACGGGCCTGTGTTTGTCTTTTTGGTGGCAGCGGGACACTACTTGTGCTTGCCACCTCACCAGCTTGAACTGCACTTATGGGACTCGCCACGTCACCAAGTGTTACTGCAGCGCTGGTTTGACTACGACCGGGGTATACTAGGCCGCTGGTGCTTGCCAGTTCAATAAAAAGCTTCCAAAAAAACTGTTAGCGATCGCAGGGATCAGGTCTGACTCTGCGAACGCTGCAGTTATGCGTTTAGTGTTTTGTAAGTGTCAGTGATCGATCGATACTGCACTTGGGTGGGCTGGACTGGGCTGGGCGGAGGGGCAAAACGCAGGTGCTAGCAGGTTTCTGGGCTGATCCCGCTAACACTGCGTTTTTGGGAACCCTAAACTGCTGGGGACGCTAGTATAGATCTGATCGGATCAGATATTGATCCGATCAGATACTATACCACTAAGGGAGGTGTACGGTGCGTGCGTGGGTGTTAGTGGTACTGGCGCTAACCTGACGCTGCCTGGGGCCGGTGCTTGCTAGTTCACCAAAATGCTACCAAAAAAACTGTTAGCGATCGCAGGGATCAGGCCTGACTCTGCGAACGCTGCAGTTATGCGTTTAGTGCCTTGTAAGTGACAGTGATCGATCGATACTGCACTTGGGTGGGCTGGGCCGGGCGGAGGGGCACAACGCAGGTGCTAGCAGGTATCTGGGCTGATCCCGCTAACACTGCGTTTTTGGGAACCCTAAACTGCTGGGGACGCTAGTATAGATCTGATCGGATCAGATATTGATCTGATCAGATACTATACCACTAAGGGAGGTGTACGGTGCGTGCGTGGGTGTTAGCGCTACTGGCGCTAACCTGACGCTGCCTGGTGCTTGCTTGCCAGTTCACCAAAATGCTACCAATAAAACTGTTAGCGATCGTAGGGATCAGGCCTGACTCTGCGAACGCTGCAGTTATGCGTTTAGTGTTTTGTAAGTGACAGTGATCGATCGATACTGCACTTGGGTGGGCTGGGCGGAGGGGCAAAACGCAGGTGCTAGCGGGTATCTGGGCTGATCCCGCTAACACTGTGTTTTTGGGAACCCTAAACTGCTGGGGACGCCAGTATAGATCTGATCGGATCAGATATTGATCTGATCAGATACTATACCACTAAGGGAGGCGCATGCTGCGTGCGTGGGTGTTAGCGGTACTGGCGCTAATCTGACGCTGCCTGGGGCGACGCATATCACCGCCGGGCGATCAGGGGGCTAAACCTTTATTCGGTAATAAACGGCGGGTGCCCTGACACTATAAAAAATAAACGAACTAACCTGCGTCACCCGTAACGGTTATACAGTGGTGAAAGGGTTAACTAGGGGGCAATCAAGGGGTTAAAACATTTAATAGGTAGTATATGGGGGTCCCTGTCACTATAAAACGCTGACGGCGAACCTAAATATTTACCTCACTAACTAGCGTCACCAGTGACACTAATACAGCGATCAGAAAAATGATCGCTTAGCGACACTGGCGATGGGGGGTGATCAAGGGGTTAAAACTTTATTAGGGGGGGTTAGGGGGGTATCCTAGACCTAAAGGGGGGTAATACTCACTGTCCCAACACTGTAACTGTCACAAACTGACACTATGCAGTAATCAGAAAAAAAAAAAAAAAAACCTGCTGGTGTCAGTTTGTGACGGGGGGGGGGGGGGGTGATTGGGGGGGGATCGGGGGGCGATCGGGGGGGGGATCGGGGTGTTTTGTGTGCCTGGCATGTTCTACTGTGTGTGTAGTGTTGTGCACTCACATTGATGTCTTCTCCCCTCGGCGCTGGAACGGAAACTACCGAGCCGAGGGGAGATGACATCATTTCCTTTGCTGCTGTTTAGCATACAGCAGCAAAGGAGTGTTCCCATTGGCCGGCGGCGATCGCGAGGGGGGGGCCACGAACGGATGGCCTCCCCCTCATCTCCGATCGCCGGGGAACAGAACGGGACCGCTTCGGGCACCGGGGGGGGGTCCGATCGGACCCCCCACCCGCGAGAGGCAAATCACGTACATGTACGTGATTTTGCCTGCCCGTGCCGCCTTGCCGACGTAAATCGGCGTTAGGCGGTCCTTAAGTGGTTAAATATGGGATCTGGGGTCAAAAAGACCTCAGATCTCATATATACATTAAAATGCAATACAAAAAAAAAAATCTGTTATTTAAAAAAATGAAAAAAAAAGCCCTTTAAGAGCTATGGGTGGAAGTGACGTTTTGACATCGCTTCCTTCCGCCCTGCAGTGATATGGAGACGGGTGGGGGCCATCTTCCCCTCACTCGTCTCCATACCTAGGCAGGGGACAGACGCAATCGCCTCAGCTGCTGCCGACGGCTCCGGTAAGCGGCGGAGGGCTCCTCTCCCGCCCCCGATAAAAGTGATCTTGCTGCGTATCCGCCACAGAGACCACTTTTGTCTTAAACCGGACCGCCCGCTGGAGAAGAGGATACCGGGGTTATGGCAGCCTGCTGCTGCCATAACAACGATACCTTCCTTCAAAATACCAACATATAATGACGGTGGGCGGTCCGGAAGTGGTTAAAGTATTTCTCTACTCCTGGAGCCCAAGTTCACATCGGGTCGTTTTGACATGTCAAATTGCCAGCAATGACACAATGCAGTAAGACATGCTTCCAGAAGGTAGCCAAGGTCCTTCACTCTCCTCCCTGCCGGAGGAGTACCGCGATTTTAGTGATGTCTTTGACAAAGGTCAAACCGGTAGTTTGCCTCCACACCAGTTGTATGATTGCGCAATTGACCTTCAACCTGGTTCCATACCTCCGCGTGGCCGGGTTTACACTTTGTCAGTCTTGGAGGATAAGGCCATGGAGGCTTATGTTGCAGACGCACTTTCTCGAGGTTTTCTCCGCAAATCCTCGTCTTCTGCTGATGCTGGTTTCTTCTTTGTGAAGAAGAAGAGTGGTGAACTGAGACTTTGTATTGATTATAGGGGTCTCAATTGTTTCACGATTAAGAATCTCTATCCGATTCTGTTGATTACAGAGTTATTTGACTGCCTCAAGAGAGCAACGTTTTTCACAAAGCTTGATTTGAGAGGGGCATACAATCTCGTGAGGGTTAAGGAGGGCGACGAGTGGAAAACTGCATTTAATACCAGAACAGTCTATTATGAATACCTCGTAATGCTCTTTTCCAGGAATGTATTAACAATGTCCTCCGAGATTTGTTGCAGTTATGTGTGGTAGTTTATCTCAATGGCATCCTCATATTTTCCAAGTCCCCGGAGAGCCACCACACAGGTGTCTGTCGTGTGCTTCAGAAACTAAGAGAGAACAGTCTCTATTGTAAATTGGAGGAGTGCAAATTCCATCGTGAACAGGTTAAATTCCTGGTTTATGTCATTTCCACTGCTGGTTTTTTGATGGACCCAGAGAAACTTTAAGCAGTCCCACAGTGGCCCAGACCCGTGGGTTTACGTCCTCTGCAGCGTTTTCTTGGCTTTGCCAACTATTATCGAAAGTTTATTCGTAACTTTTCGTCTCTGGTCAACTGACTGATATAACCAGAAAGGACAGTAACCCACAGAGTTGGTCTCCGGAGTCCATTAAGGCCTTTGAGAGTCTCAAGGCTGCCTTTGCTTCTGCTCCTGTGTTGGCACATCCTGATCCTACGTTACCTTTTATCCTTGATGCTGAGACTGGAGTTGGCGCCCTCCTGTCTCAACGTCCTACCTCTGAGAGTGCTATGAATCCTTGTGGCTACTTTTCCAAGAAATTGTCACCTGCAGAATGCAATTACGAGATTGGTGTCAGAGAGCTGTTAGCGATCATTTAGCCCTGAAAGAATGGAGACATCTCCTCGAAGATACCACTGTGCCGGTTCTCATTCTTACTGACCATAAGAATCTCACTTTCTTGTCTGAGGCTAAACGCCTCTTTCCCAGAGGGGCCTGGTTGGCTCTTTTCTTGTCAAGTTTCAATTACATTGTCTCATTCTTACCCGGTACTAAGAATGTAAGGGCTGACGCTTTGTCACAACATTTTTCCTCCACTTCCAAGATGGAGTCTTGGAAGTTCTGGTTCCTGTGATTCCTCCTGATCGTATTCTGGCTATGGTTCGCACCAGTCTTACTTCTCCTTTGGGTGACAGGATTCTTGCTGCTCAGGTCCATGCTCCTCCTGAGAAACCTTGTGACCGCTGCTTTGTCCCAGAGAGTCTACGTACTGCCGTGCTCCAGACTTACCATTCTCCCAAGGCTGCTGGCCACACTGGGAAGAATCAACTCCTTTGGGCCATTTCCCAACAATTCTGGTGGCCTAGTCTACATGCTGATGTAATCGTCTTCATAGCTGCCTGTATCGTGTGTGCTCAGAGTAAGACTCCACAACACCTTCCAGTGGGCTTCCTGCAACCCATACCCAATGGAGAGAAGCCCTGGACCCACCTGTCTATGGATTTAATTGTGGAGTTACCCAACTCCCAGGGCAACACAGAAGGATAAACCCCTGGTTTTGGTTACCCTTTCTTGGGCCGCGTCGTCCATCGAGATACAGGCTCTAATCGACTCTGGGGCTGCAGGCCTGTTCATTGATGCTACCTTTGTATCGAAGCACTCGATTCCGCTGCAGCTGCGTGACACTCCATGCACCATTGAGGCTCTTGACGGGAGATCTCTACAGCCTGCCCATGTGACTCATAAGACTGTTCCGTTGTACATGGCCGTAGAGGCTCTTCACCATGAGATAACTCAATTGAGAGAGGCCTTGGACCCACCTGTCTATGGATTTCATTGTGGAGTTACCCAACTCCCAGGGCAACACATTTATCCTTATGGTGGTTGACCGGTTCTTGAAAATCTCTCATTGTATTCCACTTAAGAAGTTGCCCACTTCTAAGCAACTGGCTTCCATTTTTGCTTGGGAGATCTTTCGCTTATATGGGTTACCCAAGGTGATTGTCTCTGACAGGGGTAGTCAGTTTGTGTCCCAGTTCTGGCAAGCCTTTTGTGCACAGTTGGGAATTCAGCTTGCTTTTTCTTCTGCGTATCACCCGTAGTCTAATGGGGCTGCAGAATGAGCCAATCAGTCCCTGGAGCAATTTGTATGGTGCTATATTTCTGACCATCATAACAACTGGTCAGACTTCTTACCGTGGGTGGAGTTTGCTTACAATAGTGCCTTGAATTCTGCTTCCCGATTGTCCCCGTTTATGGCGAACTATGGTTTCTGACCTTCCATGTTGCCTGACTCATTTGTTCCGCAGAGTATTCCTGCGTTAGAGGAGCATCTCCATGGTCTTCGTTCCACTTGGGCACAAGTCCAGGAGGCTTTGCGACATGCTAATGATAGGTACAGACTCCATGCTGACCGCAGACGTCTGCCTGTGCCTTCCTACCAGGTAAGGGACAGTGTCTGGCTGTCATCTCGCAACCTCCGACTTCATGTTCCCTCTCTGAAGTTCACACCTCGGTTTATTGGGCCTTTCTGTATTCTTTGCAGGATTAGCCCAGTGGCTTACGCATTGGACCTTCCTTCTAATATGCGTATCTGGGGCTCAGCCCTTCCTTCTCAAAGCTGCCGCTCAGCTGTCGGCTAATTGCCAGCTGCTTTCTCTCCACAGTAACTCACTTGTTGATGATATCCTGCTCGTCAGTCCTGCCTACTTAACCCCTCGGTGCCCGCGCTATAGCCAGAAGACGGCTACAGCGTGGCGCTCAATTGCTGGGAGGGCGTCCCTAGACGTCCTGTTTACTCGTTTCCCGCGCACCGCCGAATTACATTAATATTGATCAACCCTCCCCATCCACCACATGCCCATCTTTTCCTCAGTAATGCCCAGAACCAGATATCTCATGATTATGAGATTCCTACACTATAATGATAATACCCAGTGCCCTCCCCAAAATGACCCACATTTTTTTAAGCTTTATAAAATTCGGTCACTACTAAAGTATTTTTCTGAAATCTTGTGCGACCAAGCCACAGGGTATACATATGCCTTCATGGTTTACGAAGGGAAGGACACCCAGCTGCATCCCCCTAATTGCCCAGACTTCATGGGATCAAGCAGGAAAGTCGTTTGGGAACTCATAAACCCACTCCTGGAGAAAGGCTACCATTTGTACCATTTGTACATAGATAACTTTTATACAAGTTTGCCCCTGTTCCGCAACCTTCCCAGAAAGAACACTCCAGCATGTGGCACCGTAAGGACGAACCGGAAGGGCTTTCCTCAAAGCCTCTTCAACACAAAGCTAAGAAGAGGCGAGACGGCGAGTTTACGGAATGAGGAAATTCTGGCTGTGAAGTGGAGGGACAGAAGGGATGTCTACATGCTTTCTTTGATCCACAACAATACATTCGTTGAGATCACCAGGAGGAATGGCCCAATCCAAAAGCCAACATGTATCTACGAATACAATATGTTTATGGGGGGTGTCGACTTCAACAACCAAATACTCGAACCCTACCTTGCCACAAGATGAACATACCAGTGGTATAAAAAAGTTTAAATTTATTTGTTTAATTTGGCCATATACAACAGCTATGTTGTCTATGCAACTCCACTGAAAGCCCAAATCCTTTCTTGGCTACCAGGAGGAAATCACCACTGCCCTTATATTCCCGAACGGCCCAACAGAAAACATTCGATCCGATGTGATTAGCAGACTCTCTGAACGCCACTTTCCCGATAAAATCCCTCCCAGACCAACAGGCCAAAAACGTCAGAAAAAAAATGCCGGGTGTGCACCAGAGGAGGAGTTAGAAGACACACCACTTATCATTGTCCCCAATGTCCTTCCCAACCAGGCCTCTGCATAGTTGACTGTTTCCGCCGTTACCATACTTCACTAAATTATTAATTAAAAAAAAAATCTTCATTTTGCAAAGAATTGTGGGAAAAAATGACAACATCAAAAACCTCACCATGCATCTTACTAAATACCTTGGAATGTCTACTTTCAAATAAAAGGGGTAATTTTGGGGGGTATTATTACTTTCCTTGCTTGTTCGGGTTGCAAGAAATGAGATAGGCCACCAGTACCTCAGGTGTGATCAATTTTTTATGATTTGCACCACAGCTTGTAGACTCTCTAACTTTCACACAGAACAAATAATATCCACTAATTTGAGTTATTTTTACCAATGTTTTGTAGCAGTATAAATTGTGGCCAAAATTTATGAAGAACAATTAATAATTCGCAAAATTTTATCACAGAAAGAAAAATTTGTTTTTTTCCAAAATTTTCGGTCTTTTTTCATTTATAGCGCAAAAAATAAAAAAAAACAGGAGGTGATCAAATACCACCAAAAAAAGCTCTATTTGTATGAAAAAAAGGACAACAATTCATTTGGGTACAGTTTTACATGACTGAGTAATTGTCATTCAAAGTGTGAGAACACCGAAAGCTGAAAATTGGTCTTTGCAGGAGGTGGGTTTAAGTGCCCAGTAGGCAAGTGGCAGAGATTATCTGAGCAGTCCAGCCCAGATGATCTCTGCCTTCGCCTTGGTCACATCTCTAGAGACGCTCTCCTGTGTTCCTGTTAAAGACTTGCTTGGCTGACATTTCTTCTCCCTCCAGATCCTGCTTGCTGTTCTGCTACGCTCATCTCTGGCTCTCTGACGTTTTGGCTTGTCTGACTATCCATTCCGGTTCCTGAACTCTGGCTATGTTATTACTATGTTTACTCTGTTTCCCTTTTTATTATTATTATTATTATTATTAAACAAGTGTGATTTAACTGTACTTCTGTCTCAGTCTGATTCATGGTTTCTGACTCTCTCATACTGGTCACTGGAAATTTAACATGGCACCTCATGGCAAAAAACTCTCTGAGGATTTGAAAAAAAAAGAATTGTTGCTCTACAAAAAGATGCCTAGGCTATAAGAAGATTGCCAAGATTGGCCACCTGAAACTGAGCTTCAGCACAGTGGCCAAGACCATAGAGCAGTTTAACAGGGCAGGTTCCACTCAGAACAGGCCTCGCCATGGTCGACCAAAGAAGTTGAGTGCACATGCTCAGCCTCATATCTAGAGGTATTCTTTGGGAAATAGACATATGAGTGCTGCCAGCATTGTTGCAGAGGTTGAAGGGGTGGGGGTGGGGGGTTGGCCTGTCAGTGCTTAGACCATACGCCGCACACTGCATCAAATTGGTCTGCATGGCTGTCATTCCAGAAGGAAGCCTCTTCCAAAGATGATGCATAAGAACCTGCAAACAGTTTGCTGAAGACAAGCAGGCTAAGGACATGGATTACTGGTACCATGTCCTGTGGTCTGATGAGACCAAGATAAACTTATTTGGTTCACATGGTGTCAAGCGTGTGTGGCGGCAACCAGGTGAGGAGTACAAAGACAAGTGTGTCTTGCCTGCAGTCAAGCATGGTGGTGGGAGTGTCATGGTCTGGGGCTGCATGCGTGCTGCCGGCACTGGGAAGCTACAGTTCATTGAGGGAACCATGAATGCCAACATATACTGTGACATACTGAAGCAGAGCATGATCCCCTCCCTTCGGAGACTGGGCCGCAGGGCAGTATTCCAACATGATAACAACCCCAAACACACCTCCAAGACAAACACTGCCTTGCTAAAGAAGCTGAGGGTAAAGGTGATGGACTGGCCAAGCATGTCTCCAGACCTAAACCCTATTGAGCATCTGTGGGGCATCCTCAAATGGATGGTGGAGGAGCGCAAGGTCTCTAACATGCACCAGCTCCATAATGTTGTCATGGAGACGTGGAAGAGGACTCCAGTGGCAACCTTTGAAGCTCTGGTGAACTCTATGTCCAAAAGGGTTAAGGCAGTGCCGGAAAATAATGGTGGCCACACAAAATATTGACACTATGGGCCCAATTTGGACATTTTCACTTGGGGTGTACTTACTTTTGTTGTCAACGGTTTAGACATTAATGGCTGTGTGTTGAGTTATTTTGAGGGGACATCAAATTTACACTGTTCTACAAGCTGTACTCTCACTACTTTACATTGTAGCAAAGTGTCATTTCTTCAGTGTTCACATGAAAAAAATATAATAAAATATTTACAAAAATGTGAAGGGTGTACTCACTTTTGTGAGATACTGTATACTGTATATATATATATATATACTCACTGGCCACTTTATTAGGTACATCTGTTTAATTGCTTGGTAACACAAATTTCTAATCAGCCAATCACATGGCAGCTACTTAATGCATTTAGGCATTTAGATGTGGTAAAGGTGACTTGCTGAAGTTCAACTCGAGCATCAGAATAGGGAAGAAAGGGGATTTGAGTGACTTTGAACGTGGCATGGTTGTTGGTGCCAGACGAGCTGGTCTGAGTATTTGAAGAACTGCTGATCTAATGGGATTTTCACATACAACCATCTCTAATGCCCTGTACACACAGACGGATTTTCCGACGGAGAAAGTGCAACCGGATTGTGTTGTCGGAAATTCCGATCGTGTGTGAGCTCCATCAGACTTTTTCCATCGAAATTTCCGATCGGAAAATCCGATCCTTTAAATTCCGATCGTGTGTAGACAAATCCGTCGCACAAAGTGCCACGCATGCTCAGAAATTAAGAGACGAAAGCTATTGACTATTGCCCCGTTTATAGACCCGACTTACGTGTTTTACGTCACCGCGTTCAGAACGATCAGATTTTCCGACAACTTTGTGCGACCGTGTGCATGCAAGACAAGTTTGAGCCAACATCCGTCGGAAAAAATCTGAGGATTTTTGAGAATATTGTAATCGGATGCAATCCCCTTGTGGGACACAATCTTTGCTCACCTGGATAGGCCTCTCTCACTTGCCTAGCAGCCAGCACGTAGCACGAACAAAAGTCTCTGCCACAGACTTGCTTGAAATAAACCCGTACGATCCTCTGCCACAGGATGTATTCGTTTTTGCGGTGAATGTCAGACACAGTACTTGGACCTCTAAGCCAACCCGGCAGTACTATGCTGTAGAACTACTTTAGGATACGTCCTCCAACCGAGTCACCAGGCCCCTCTCCAGACCAGCACTCTGCATGATCCTTCCATGACAGGTCCTCCCCTGGAATCTTCTCAGTTGTCCAGCTTCTTCACTCGGGATAGACAGCTCAGGACCATTCCTCGGCCGCTGTGGTAGGCCCCAGACATGCCTCTGGGCCCACCCACACGCCGCAGGCCTCCAGAAACGGAGGACCACGAGGTAGCACTCTAACGCATACCTGTCGGCCAGGAGGGCCAGCAGGTGGCTGTAAAACGAACCCCAAAACATTGCGTCTGTCCCATAAATACCCTCTCCCAGAATGCAACTCGGAGGACCACCTACACCGAGTTGTCTCCGGGACAGAGGAGCACCCATACGCTTCGACACGTTGCCCTTCCAACACTAGCCAATGGTAACAGCGACACCCACTGGCTCAGTGTGGAACTACACGCAACGTCAGCCAAGCTGGAACAGAGGCAAATCTAACACCCTTAACGAGCAATTCACTAAATTTACCTATCAGATGGTAGATCATAAATCTACCAGCGCTACATATACTTACCTTGGTCTAAGCTGGACCAATGTAACTATGCAAAAAAGAAAAAAAACACAACTGGAATTCAGTTTTAAGGTCGATTGGCTCCTCAGCTGAGCCTTGGGGGCCATACCTGGACCCTGCCTGGAAGAAGAAATGGGGTTGATGTGCCTTGTCCATTTATTGACACATTGATGTGCATTAAAGGGCTTATTGATGACAATGGCAGCGCATAAGGATCTCATAGTTGATTACATAGTCTCATATCGAAAGTGAAGAGGTTACTCAACATACAACAATTTTCATACGACAGAATACAACTTCAGAAGTGATATAATGTGTTGAATGTTTTATAATGTATTCTTTCATTTCCAAACATGTGTAGTCTAGCTCTTACAATTTTTTTTTGGGATGTTCAAGTACGATAAAAAATTTATAGCCTGCACCTTCAGTTTTTGTTGCTTGAAAAGTCTAAATCAGCTGTCGAAAGCACTATACTAATGATCAGAAAATTGTCAGATGGTTTGTCGTTCTAAATTTTACTTCCAATTTTCTTATGATGTGTGCCTTAGGACACTGCACAGGAAATCACTACTATGCATTGTGCCGAAAAAAAAGGTGCAGGTTCAGTGGGGTTTTTTTTGTCCATTCTGATGCATTGGCAACTTATTCATGGGTACATGGCAACTCACCATATAATGCACCAAACCAGAATAAGGTGTGTTCCAAATGAACCATGCTTCTTCTAAAGCCGGTTCGGTATCTGAATCACGTTTATGCCTTTCAAAGTGTGAATGTTGCCTACATTATTGTCTAGACATGTGCACTGCCAAAACATGTGTTAGTTTTCATTTCATTAGTTTTTGTTCTTGTTTTTTCTGTTTTTCGGGTCATTTGTTATGATCGAAATTTGTTATTTAGAATAAATTCGGAAATCCAAACTCTGGAAATTCGAAAAAATGAAAATAAGAAAGAAAATCTGAAAATTCAAAAGAACAAAAATCTGAAAATAAGAACGAAAATTTGAAAATCCGAAATAATAACAAACTATTAAATTATAAGTATTGGAATTTCCTTTCAAATTCGGCTGTTAGTGAACGTAATGAATACGAATTTATCTGAAGTTACGAATTATCCGAAATAACGAATGCCGCATGTAAACGAATGGAACATAATGAATTAATAATAAAACATTTTTAAAATTATTATTATTTATATATTATTATTATTATTATTATTAATTCCTTACGTTCCATCCATTTAGATGCAGCATCCGTTATTCGGATAATTCATAACTTCGGATAAATTTGTATTCATTACGTTCACTAACAGACAAATTTAAATGGAAATTCCAATACCTAAAATGTAATAGTAAGCAATAGTTATTATTAGCTAGTTATTATTTGAGATTTTCTATTTTTTGGGTTTTAAAATGTTTGGATGTTCGGATTTTCGTTGTTATTTTCAAATTTCCGAATTTTCGATTTTCGAATCTTCGAAAAAAAAGTATTCATACCCCTTGAGATTTTCCACATTTTGTCATGTTACAGCCTAAAACGTAAGTGTATTTCATTGGGATTTTATGTGATAAACCAACACAAAGTTGCACAGCTGCAAGTCTTTTTGGGTATGTCTCTACCAGCATTGCACATCTAGAGAGTGACATTTTTCCCATTCTTCTTTGAAAAATAACTCAAGCTCTGTCAGATTGGATGGAGAGCATCTGTGAACAGCAATTTTCAAGTCTTGCCGCAGATTCTAAATTGGATTTAGGTCTGGACTTTGACTGGGCCATTCTAACACATGAATATGCTTTGATCTAAACCATTCCATTGTATCTCTGGATGTATGTTTAGGGTCGTTGTCCGGCTGGAAGGTGAACCTCCGTCCCAGTCTCAAGTCTTTAGCAGACTCTAACAGGTTTTCTTCTAAAATTGCCCTATATTTGGCTCCATCCATCTTCCCATCAACTCTGACCAGTTTCCTTGTCCCTGCTGAAGAAAATCATCCCCACAACATGATGCTGTGGGGATGGTGTGCTCAGGGTGATGTGCAGTGTTAGTTTTCTGCCACACATAGGGGTGATTTACTAAAGGCAAATAGACTGTGCACTTTGCAAAGTGCAATTGCACTCTGCAAGTGCAGTTGCTCTAGAGCTTAGTAAATGAGGTAAAGCTTCACTTTGCAAAGAATACCAAATCACGTGCTAGGAAAAAAAAAAAAAAAAACAGCCTTTTCGCTTGCATATGATTGGATGATGGAATTCAGCAGAGCTTTTCCTCATTCACTAAGCTCTGGAGCAACTGCTCTCACAAAGTCTATTTTCCTTTAGTAAATCAACCCCATAGCGTTTCGCTTTTAGGCCAAAAGGTTCAATTTTGGTCTCATCTGAGCAGAGCACCTTCTTCCACATGTTTGCTGTGTCCCCCACATGGCTTCTCACAAACTGCAAACGTGACTTCCTATGGCTTTCTTTCTAGAATGGCTTTCTTCTTCCATAAGAAGCAGATTTGTGGAATGCACGACTAATAGTTGTCCTGTGGACAGATTCTCCCACCTGAGCTGTGGATCTCTACAGCTCCTCCAGAGCTACCATGGGCCTCTTGGCTGCTTCTCTGATTAATGCTCTCCTTGCCCGGCCTGTCAGTTTAGGTGGATGGCCATGTCTTGGTAGGTTTGCAGTTATGCCATAGTCTTTCCATTTTCAGATGATGAATTGAACAGTGCTCTGTGAGATGGTCAAAGCCTGCTTTAAACTTCACCACAACTTTATCCCTGACCTGTCTGGTGTGTGGCCTTTATGATGCTGTGACTTCTGAAGGCAATTGCTTCCACTAGTTTTTAGTTAAGTGTAAAGGGGGCTGAATACAAATGAACGCCACACTTTTCAGATATTTATTTGTAAAAAAATTTGAAAACCATTATTTATTTTCCTTCCACCTCACAATTATGTGCCACTTTGTGTTGGTCTATCACATAAAATCCTAATAAAATACATTTACGTTTTTGGTTGTAACATGACAACATGTGGAGGGGTATGAATACTTTTTTAAGGCACTGTAAATGCTATCTGCTATAATTGCACACTGTTGCTTTTGCACTAGTGACGTAGAGTTCATTATGATGTACAATATTATTCCTGGGAAGTATTCTGTTACAGTGGTGGACAGGACATGGTCAAATCCGGTTAGTTACATAGAGTGCATATTAATAGAATAACTGTTAAGATGAGTCATAGTTGGGTTCCCTACATATGACTATAGTCCTGCATTGCTCTTGTCAGACATCTAAAACATTTTACAGGTTTACAGCAAGAGTTATTTAAAGTGGGGTACACACTAAGAAAATGGGACAAACGGTCATCCGATTTTCCATGAAGGTGCGTATCATGCTGTAACCGACAATGGTATTGACTTGTATGAAAATACTCAAACAAAAAAGGCAAATGTTCTTTCTCATGTATGATCTCTATATTTGTTGCCACCTTCTCCTGGGTCGTTCTTTGCCTCTGATCATGCGCAATTTTCTATATTCGATTATTTCCGTACTTTTACTGTACACATTGAGCTAAAATCGGACATTGTGTTCACAGACGATAAAAAGTTTAGAGCTTGCAACTTCCTTTGTTTTTTGGAACCGGCTGCCCAAACCACGATACTAATGATCAGATAATCGACCGATCGTTCTTCATACAGAATTTTTTTTCCATTTATCTTATAGTGTGTACCCAACTTAAAGTGGATGTAAACCCAATGTCATCCTTTCTAAACTACTGCCACAGGTGTTATCTATAAGGATATACACGCCTCCTGCATGTATCTTTACCTGTCAAATTTCTCCGTTCTGTCTGTTATTAGACCTGAAAAACTGCATATTCTGTGGGTGGGTCTGTTGTCTGGAGCTCGGTGGGTGGAGTCGTGATGTCAGTAGACTCCCCGCCCACCTCTACACTCCCCTTGTCAATATGCATTTTCTCCTGTGTATTTCTTACACTGAACTTCTGCTATGATCTCTAACATCCAGTGAAAAGACAGGAAAGTAACCACATGACTTCAGCATGCCAAATCATGCTGAGGTGTGGAACAGCCAATCATTGCAGAGCTGCTGAAGAAAGGAGTGGGGGAGGGAATTAAAAAATACTGCATGTCTTGAAGGCCCCCTTCACACGACACGGACTCCGCTTCCACGGAGTCCGCCTCGGTCCGCCGGCTCAGCGGGAGATCTCTCCATTGATCTCCGCTGAGCTGGCGGATGACAGGTCCCTCTCTGTTCACTGAGCGAGGAGGGGCTTGTCAGGCGCCGCTGCCGCCTATGGAGGGATCGGATGAAAACGGACATCATGTCCGTTTTCATCAGATGTCACCCGATCCGATCCACCAGCGACGGACCTGGACATAGGGCCATCCGTCTGCTTTTAGCGGATCGGACCGGGTCAGGTGTCAGCGGACATGTCTCCGCTGACATCTGTTGCTCCATAGGCTAACATGGAGCGCCCGTTCAGGTCCGCCGTCAAAACTGTCAGGTCCGATCGTGTGAAAGGGGCCTTAGGCTGTCACTCACAGCAAGGGGGATATTTGACAAAGTTTTTGTCAATTTGTCAAGAATTGTCTCACTGAACAATAAAAGAGGATTGCTCAGAGATGGATTAACTCTGTGTGGCAAGACTGGGCTCAAATGATAGGAAATCTTATACTCTACAGTATGATATTAAAAAAAATGTTTTCGGGTTTACATCCACTTTAAGGGTCCTTGTTGGTCAAAAGTATATGGGCCCCTTAATTGCTGAATAATTTTGCAGAGCCTCATGATCAATTTTGTGTTATTGAGAGGTTGGTGACCAGCAAACATTGCATTAAAATGTGTATGTAAAAAGGAAACCTCCGTGGATAAAGTAGGAAAGGGTTAGGCTTCATGTACACTAGCAGCTCCTAAACTTGTGTTTAGGAACTTTACAGATTTTTTTCCAAAGCTCCTAAAACCTCCATAAAAGCCTGTGTCCATGTACACATGGGCTTTTAGCAAAGTTCAGGAGCTGCTGCATTTAGGTGAGGTTAAACCTCCCTCTCCTGAACGCAGAAAAATTGCATTCAGAATAGGAACGTTTTGACCACCGGCCGTGGGAAACCGCAAAATGCAGCAAAATCATTCCAAAAATGTGGTTTGCTTTTTTGCCACGGTTTGAGTTTTCCCATGGCCACGGTCAGGGTAGGCTAGTGTACATGTAGCCTTAAGCCTAGTACACATGGGCCGAACATTGGGCAGCCCCGGCCGGTTCAATAGAAACCGGCCAACATTTGGCCCGCGTGTACTGGAGTCGGCCCGACAGAAGCCGGCCAAACGGGACATGACCGAAAAAGGTCTGCAGATCGGCTCCCGATCAGCGCTTTCAGCCAATGGATTTTTTTGGTGGGGGGCATCCCCCTGTCAGAACCCAATAGAATAGCAGGGGAGATCGCTGTACTAACATCTGATTGTCAGTACAGCGGCTCCTCCCGAGCTGTCAGCTTTTTTTTCGTTCAGCCCTGCTGGGTTGAACGAAGCAAAAACTACTATTAGTGTGTACTAGGCTTTAGACTGTTTGCTGAGGTTTTTTTGCTGCCTACTGACTGCCTGGACCTTGATGGGGAGATTCACCCTCTCTATTGACCAAGACAGAAGACCTGAATCTTATGCCCCATACACACGATAGGATTTTCCAACAACAAATGTTCGATGGGAGCTTGTTGTCGGAAATTCTGACCGTGTGTAGGCTCTATCGGACATTTTCCGTCGGAATTTCCAACAAATAAAATTTGAGATCTGGATCAGCGTTCTTGACGTTTGGAACTTCCAAAAACATTTGTTTGACCGTGTGTATGCAAGACAAGTTTGAACCAACATCCGTATGAAAAAAATCCACGGTTTTGTTGTCGGAAAATCCTATCGTGTTTACATGGCATTGCAGTTGTCATGTGTGCAGGAGGTGATGGGAAATCTTCCAATGGAGACAAATGTTCCAGAAAAAACTAAGATTTGTGTCCAGGACAGGAAACCTGAAACGTGTTTTAACCCTCCTCTACTCTATCCAAAAATAAAAATAAAGGTTTTGGCTATACATGCATTTGTATACATTGCATGCATTGTATGCATTTTTTATTGTTATATTTTATACATGCATATATGTGTTAATGCACATATCCCTGCCTATCTGGCAGTTCAGCTGTGCAGGCTGTGTGCGGCGAACGCGCATCCATTTACTTTATATGGGCTGCCTGCATGCAGTTCAGTGCTAATATAAAAAGTAAACAAAAGGCTCTTCCCAATGTACAAGGCTGAGCACCTGTTTGAATGAGCCCTTAACTGCCCATTTGTAAAGTACTCCTTTGACCTGATGGAACTTTCTGTAAAAATCACTTCTGCTATATATTTCCAAGCTACGTTGGAGCATAAGAGTCATCATACCAACACAAACTATTTGCGGAAGGAGCATTTTTGTAACACCTTTTTTTTCTTCTTTTTTTTTAAAGGGCAAGAGATTATTTTGCTTCTGTTACAAACCTTGCATTTTCTGTAGGTGGCAGTGCCATCAGTGTTTTGATGAACATTACTAGCAAGCATTGTCACATAAGGTTATCTACAAGTTATTTTTTTTTACCTATGAAATAACTGTGTTTTTGCTATAGGATTACTCCTTTTCAGCCTTACATTATCTCCCCTTTCTGTATTTTTAAAACACATCTAAGACACTGTAGGTTATCATGTTATATCTCTATGTTATACTGTAGATAGAAACAAGTAAACCTTTGAGGCTGAATTCACACTTTAGCAAAATTTTTTACAGTGTTGATAATGTGCACCATCCCATTCATAATAAATGCACTGCAATGGATGGAAAAAATGTAACCCCTTTCTATAGTGTAGCACTAACTCACGATGGGGCTGCTGGTTTAAAGCGGACTGTTACCGTCACCTTCGTCACCTCTATTTCTCAAGAACCGGGTCTAGGGTCCCGTTGAGTTTAATACCAGACAATGTAGGCACCGGACACTTGAGTATCTTTTCCAATGCTTTAATAAATGTAAATTGAAGGAAGTAGCAGGAAAGCGGTAGAAGGAGAGTTGCTGGGAAGTTCAAATACCTTTTCTTGGTGTAGTATTAGGAATTGAGAGCTTGAAGATAAATGTACTCTCTATGTAGTTGAATCTTTGCCCGCCTGGATAGGTTTCTCTCACTAACCTAGCAGCCAGTACGCAGCACAAACAAAAGTCTCTGCCACAGACTTGACTGGAACAAAACCCGTACGATAGCAAACACAGCACTAGAATCTTTAAGCCGACCCGGCAGTACTATGCGGTAAGATTACTTTAGGATGCGTCCTCCAACTGAGTCACCAGGCCCCTCTCCAGACCAGCACTCTGCATGATCCTTCCATGACGGGTCCTCCCCTGGGATCTTCTCAGTTGTCCAGCTTCTTCCCTCTATGACAGACAGCTCAGGACCATTCCTCTGCCGCCGTGGTAGGCCCCAGACAGGCTTCTGGGCCAACCCACATGCTGCAGCGACATGGTCCTCCCGGTCGGAGGACCACGCGGTAGTACTCCTAGCACATACCTGTCAGCCAGGAGGGCCAGCAGGTGGACCGAAAACGAACCCCAAAACATGGCGTCTGCCCCATAAATACCCCCTCCCAGAATGCAACTCGGAGGACCATCTCCACCGAGTTATCTCCGGGACAGAGGAGCATTCATACACTTCAGCGTGTTGCCTTTCCAACACCAACCCATGGTGACAACGACACCCACAGGCACAATGCGAAACTACATGCAACTCAGCCAAGCTGGAACAGAGGCAAATCTGACTATGTATAAAACAGATAACCCACTAAATTTACCTATAAGCAGTAGACTGAAAATCTACCAGCGCTACAATAGGTTTGCCACTTTTTCTTCAAGCCAAACCCGACGCACAGCAATTTTTATTTTTTTAGTATACACTAAAGAATTGTGACAGACCTGGGACACCATTGGGTGCTCCAAAGAGAACAGTAATGTAGCACGCATAGTGCCCCCTCACCCAACTGTCAGGCCCTGTTCTGAGCCACATTCTTGTCTGAATAATGCAGGAAAGGCCAGGTTTTGAATCGTGTGTCCGGGTTTCAGTCCACCTGAAACCCGGACACATGATTCAAAACCGGTAATGTCCGGGTGAATCCCAAACAGGTGGCAACCCTACCTTTCTAGCAATGCAGCACAGCACAATGCACAGTAAAGTGTTGTGTTGTGATGTAGTGCCTTGTGTGTTCTGCTCTACTGTCGAGTGTTTTAGAATGACATTCACAATGAACACATGGCTCACTAACCTGGAGCATTCCGGTTGTTATATCACAATGCACAAATGTAAGTGGGCCTTGAAAGTCTTCCCAATCGGCTCCTTAAGGCCTGGTTCACACCTAGTGCATTTTGTGTTTTGCAGAAATGCACTACAGTCCATTTAACATGGTTTCCTATGGGACACGTTCACATCTTTACCTTTTTCAGCTGCTGCGTTTTTGGAAAAGGGTCAGGAAATTTTTAAATTTGCAACACTGCATTTTTGGTTCAATAGACTTCAATGGAAAAACTGTGGAAATGTAGTGCATTTCTTGATGCGTTTTTTTAAAAAATGCATCAAAAACGTATTTCTGACAAAACACAAAATGCACCGCAAAAAGCACTGCAGAAACGGATCAAAAGCAAAATGCATGGGTGTGAACTAGGCCTTGGCTTGTTTCACACCTATGTGTGTGGCTGCGGGTGCGGGAATCGCAACAATTCCCACACCTGCAACTACCCACAGTGAAAACGCCCTGCTGTGAGAAAACGCACGGGTCTGCCATTGATTGTGAATGGCATGCCCACACATTGAAAAACACAGCACATTTGCAGGTGCGGGAACTACAGGAAAATCGCATGTCAAAATGACCCTGCAATTTCCCTGTGGGCTGCATTTTGAAAAAGGTGCATGCACCTTTTTCTGCGGGAAACGCAGGCACGGCAGTCCACTCAAGTGAATGAGCTGCTGTGCCTGTGCAAATGTGGGCCACAAAAATGCAGAAATGTGAGCCAAGGGTTAATCTTGCTCACAAGGCTCAGATCTACTGTTATTTTTTTCCCACTAAAAGGAATATATAGACTGTCATTGTTAAAGTGTTTGTTAAGCCTTTTTTTTTTTTTAAACTGCCAGCCGCTCTATTAGAGGCTGGCATACAACACTGTGTAAATCCTTTCTAAAAATGAGCAGTGTAAATAGCTATTTAGAGCTCTCTTCAGGCCGGTCACCTGACTCGTGGCCGCTTTTCAGCTCCGATACATGGCTACTGCAGGAGGGACCGTGATCTCCCTCTGACATCAGCCGTGAGATCACGTAGCCGCTCGGCTCCTCCCACAGAAGCCCTGTCTCTGAACTGTAAAGCGGCCGTGAGTCACGTGACCAGCCTGAAGACAGCTCTAAATAGCTATTTACACTGCTCATTTTTAGAATGGATTTACACTTTTAGGTTTTGTATTTTCAATAATAGTGGCGGGGGGAGGGGGCGAAGTGGAGATGGAGACAGAAGGTGGGCGCTGAAGGCAGGAAGGAGGGGGGTCAGGGGGGAGAGAGGAGAGCAGGGCAGGGCAGCGTATGACGGAGGGATGCACTTTGACCACAGTGATCAGGGCTGAGTATTCTGGTAATCGTGGTCAGATTAGAGAGGGCATACAGGAAGTGGCAGATTCAGGGAGGTTTTTTTTACAGTTTAGAGGGGGGCAGATTACACAGCACAAGTACTGTGCTGTGTAATCTGCTTTAAAGGACCAGGATCTGTATTATTATTTTTTTGGGGGGGTTAACAAGCACTTTATTGTCTTGTTCTGATGTGCTAGTTAGTTGTCTGGCTGTGATGTTGATCCAGTGGCTTGAATATTTTAAGCAATCAATCTAGAATAAGTATGCAGAACACAAGTTCTGGTTTCACTTCGACTTTTATTGCTGTATACTTGTTCTGGGTCAGAGACTCACAAGTAGTGAGCCAGACAACTGGCATTTTCAAAACAACAATGGCAACCCCCTTATTTCTCTTAATGCATTTTCATTTCATTTTAAGTGCATTAAGTAAAAAAAAAAAAATCAAAACCCCCCCATCCCCTGACCCTGGCTTACTTTATTATGAACCCAACCATCAGCATCAGGCTGTTGTTTTAAAAAGATGAGGTTGTAAAAAAAACGGAAAATTGTATCATACTTACCGTAATTTTCCCTTCCTGGTGCCTGTCCGTGGCAGCATACCTGTGATAAGCTCCGCTCCGGACTCCTCCCCTCAGGATAGTTAATACATTATAAAAAAGACAACTCTACCCCCCAATAGCATTCTCCTATTACATTGAATACCATGGGAATGCATGTATGCTGCCATGGATAGGCACCAGGAAAGGAAAATTACGGTAAGTATGATACAATTTTCCGTTTTCCTGGTGCCTCCATAGCAGCATACCTGTGATAAAAATGAATAGATAACAACAGGATGGGTAATGCTCATAACTAAATTTTAATAAGGCAACACAAGAGCTGACTCAATCAACCTTCTTCCAAATTCTACTGAAGTGAGTGCCCCTGGGTCAATCCTGTAATGACGCATGAATGTGTTTGGGGATGACCACGTGGCCGCTGTGCAAATGGTCTCCAGAGAAACATTGGCCCTTGCTGCTCATGATGCAGAAACTGCCCTAATTGAGTGGGCCTTCACCGCCGGAGGATCTATCCCTCTAGCCCTATACGCCTTTTGGATTAACTTGCAAATCCAGGAGGCGATCGTTCTTGGAGTGGCTTCCTTCCCCCTATTTCTGCCCCAAGGCAGAACGAACAATCTGTTTGATGCTCTAAACGGACTTGTGGCTTGTAGGTAGCATTTTAGAACCTTGGCAATGTCCAATTCTTGCAGAGCACCTGAGAGTGGATCCGTAAAAGTAGGTAGCACGCAAGTTTCTGATAGAGAGGACCGAGAAGAGACTTTTGGAACAAAACCTTGTACTGTCCGTAGTTCCACTCTATCCGGGTAGAAAGAAATGTGTTCATCTTCTGCCCCTAACGCTTGTAACCCTTTTTCCTAAAGTTACCGCAATTAAAAAGGCTGTCTTGAGCGTTAAGTTCCATAGTGAAGTAGTTTCTAGAGGAACAAAAGGTTGAGACATCAGACAGTCCAGTATAAAGGGCAGGTCCCAAGCAGGAAAAGATTGCCTTACTGGAGGATGAATCTTTTTTAACTGCTCTGAAAAATTGAACGATGATCGACTCTTCTGCCCATCTTTTTTGGGTAGCTGCCGAAATAGCTTGAACCTTGAGTGAACTTAGACTGAGACCAAGGTCCAGGTCAGATTGTAAAAAATCTAGGAGGAGAGCAGTGGATGGATCTGTGGGGGCCGAATCCCTGCCTTCCATAAATAACTTGAATTTATTCCAGATCTTTGAATACACATAATTTGTGGAAGGTTTTCTGGCCTTCAAAAGGGTTGAAATGACACTAGAAGAGCATCCTAAAGACTGGAATCTTTCCCTTTTAACATCCAGACACGCAGATTCAGTTGTGAGGGGGCTGGATGCACGAATCTCCCTTGTGAGAGAAGTTGAGGTAGAATTGGAATCTTGAGAGGCCGACACGTACTGAGGGATATTGCCCAGGGAAACCATGGCCTCCTCGGCCAGTATGGTAGAACTATCACCACCTTGACTGGTTCTTTCAACAATCTGAGCAGAAACCTTGAGATCAAGGGCCTGGGAGGGAAGGCATATGCTATCTTGCAATTCCATGAACTCGAGAGGGTATCCACTGTTTCCGCCTGAGGATGAGATAGGCGAGAAAGAAATCGTGGTATCTTGGCATTTATTGCCGAGGCAAACAGGTCTAAATCTGGAGGATTCTGTAGATTCAAGATTCAGTCGAAGACTGCCGGGTGAAGAGACCATTCGTTGTCGTCTTGAAAATAACGAGACAGATGATCTGCCTCTTTGTTCAGATGGCCCGGCAGGTAGACCGCCTTCAAATCCAGCAGATTCTTCTCTGCCCACAACATAATGGGCTCTACTTCCCTCAGCAAAGGTATGCTGTGGGTTCCCCCCCTGCCTTTGAATATACGCCACTGCTGCCCTGTTGTCTAGGCGTATTAGGACCGACTTCTGTTGAAGATGATCTTTCAGATTCACCAGGGCTAGATAGGCTTCTCTTAACTCTAAGATGTTGGAGACTATTCCCTTTGTGGCGAAGTCCCATTTCCCCTGTATTGCAAGGTGATCTCAGTGTGCTCCCCAACCCAACGAGCTTGCATCGGTGGTTAGGATGGTCCAAGATGGACATTGAAGAAGACGGGGTTTTGAGATTAGATTCTTCTTTGACCACCAGAGGAGACCTCTCCTCATGGATACTGAGATCAAGATCCGCTGGCATAGTGACTTCCTCTTCCACTGAGCCAGAAAGCCCACCTGAAAAATCCTCAGATGCCAATGAGCCCATGATAACATCGGGATACAGGATGACATAGTCCCGTTTAGACTCATACAGTTTGACACTGACAGGTGAGAAAGTGTTCTTACATGGGACATCTTCTGGACAATAGCCGCCACTTTCTGGGGAGGAAGGCACATTGTTCCGGCTGAGGTGTCGAAAAGGGCGCCAAGATAGATCATTACCTGGGTTGGAGTCAGGAGACTCTTTTCTGTATTCACCAACCATCCAAATTTCTTCAGGGTAGACAGGAGAACCCAGGGATCCTTGCATTGGCTGGACCAGACTTCGGCAAATTTCTTCAGCCTGGCCCCGACTGGGGGCGGCTGGAGTGGCTTTCTGTCAAAAGGATTTTGTTCCCTCCTGGGGATTGGGAAGACTTCTTTGTTTGTTTGACTTCAAAAAAGTCGCCTGGGTACTTCCCCAATTTTTCTTGGTATTTCTGCCTTGACGGAAGTGAGAAAAGTTTCTGTTTCTTGAGGACTGAAATTTAGAGGCTCAAGAACGCCTAACCCTCCTGTCCTGGGGAAGCAATCCCGATCTTCCATCAGTCACCTGAGAAAATGCCTTTTCTAGCCTATCTCCAAACAGAGCTTTCCCATCAAAGGGGATCTTGCACCAACTCTGTTTGGAGGCTGAGTCAGCTGCCCAAGGTTTCAACCATAGAGCCCGCTTGGCCATAATTGTGTGCAACATTGCTCTTGCTGAATACCTCACTGAATCAATTGCTGCTTCTCCCACGAAGTCTGCAGATAACTTGAGTTCCTCCAGTGCTTTAATGATATCCTCTTTCAGAACATCTTGACGAATGGCCATTTCAATGTTCTCAGACCAGACCCTGATGGCATTAGATACTGAAGCTAACGCTATGGCTGGTCTGCAGGCTCCTCCCGCCAACTGGTAGGCCTTCTTCAGAGCTGAGTCGATGCGCCTATCCAATAGATCTTTAAAGGAGGCTGAGTCCTCCATAGGAAGGGTGACATTTTTAGCTAGGCATACCACTGCAGCATTGACCACCGGAGGAGTGTCCAAGAGAACCAAGTCAGATTCTGCTAACGGATACATTTTCTGAAGATGGTTTAATGATGATTTCCCATTCTCCTTCTAACAGATCCTTTATTTCTTCCATAAAGGGAAAAAAAGAAAGTTTTTTCTCTAAAAACGGAAAAAAAAGACTTAGCCTTCTTAGGTGGCTCTTCCGCCTCCTCCCAACCGATGGCCTGTTTGACCGCGGAGACAAATGGTTGTACTAGAGAGAAGCTGAAGCCCGAAGGCTCTGATTCCTCTGATTCATCATTATCCCCCGTTGTCGGGGGTGGTGGTACTAATGCAGCCACTGCTGATGATGGGCCAGGCAGGGATGATTCCGAAGGGTGCACTTGATCACTCGCTATGACCTGCGAGGGAGATGAGTCCATTAGCTCAGCTAATGAGTCTTTTACCACTTTCTTTATTAAGTCCATGACCTGCTGGACTTCAGCTCTTTTCTGATCAGCATAACCTCGAAGACAATCTTTGCAGATCAGTTTATCTGGCATCGGGGTTGCACCACATGCTCAGCATTTTTTTGAACTTTCCCGCCTGGAAGGACTAGGCGACCAACATTTTTTAGATGCCGACCTTCCTTTAGAACGGTGTCAGGAACTAGTCGACTGACTGTGACTAGAGCTTGGCCGGGACTGTCCACTGTGATGGCCAGAAGTCTTATTAGACATGTCTTGGCGCAAAGGGCTGAAACGAGAGTAACAGCGTAAAGGCACTCTTTTGCTCAAAAACAAATGCAAAAAAGTTCTTTCTTTTTCCTTTTTTTTTTTCAATTAGGTGTGAGCCCTCACCTAAGAAATCGAGGGTCTTGATCTGATGGCGGCTAACTCATGACCATGGGGGCAGGCTAAGGGCGACAAGCAGCAGAGCAAACACTAGAGAAAGGGAAAAGGGAAAGCTAATAATGAATGGGGAGAAGACAGCCCTTCCCCCCAATCGCAAAGAAAAAAAAATTCCCTCATTATAAATTCCCCCTCTTCTCTTCCCTTTTATTTGAATTTTTTCTTTTTTTTTTTAATATAAAAAAAAACATTACTACCACCAGAAAACATAACCCCCTCCCCCTTTTATTTATTATTATAATTTACAGCTTCCAAAAAAAAAAACGAGTACTCACCATATGCGAGATTGTACTAGAGAGCACCCAAGAGGCTGGACCTGCTGGGGAAGCCTAAGGCTATAATGAAAATCCTGAGCCTTTAAAGCGTGCAAGGAACACCCGTCCCCCTTTCACTAAG
Organism: Aquarana catesbeiana; assembly: GCF_042186555.1. Taxonomy (NCBI): domain Eukaryota; kingdom Metazoa; phylum Chordata; class Amphibia; order Anura; family Ranidae; genus Aquarana; species Aquarana catesbeiana. The sequence continues at coordinate 140,163,181 of NC_133331.1, forward strand.
CCTCCTCCTACACTCTTAACCTAACTAAGGGCAAACCTCCGTAGATTTGCCCATAATCAAGATGGCGCCGAGAGCGGCAGACGCCCGCGCATGCGCCCAGCGGCCGGGAACGCCGCCCGGCCGACCGACAGCTACGCTGGCAGAGAAAACACAGACTACAGCGCCGCGTTCGCGCCATGGCGCTCACTATTACCACAGGACAGGCACAGAAGGCGAAGGGACAGGATCGGAGCACAGATAGGATATAAGCAAAACATAAAGGTAAAAAGGAAGCCCTTACCTGCCCCCACTGAGACTACCAGCTTAGCCATTAAACGCAGGACTGTATGTTCCAAGTTAGGAAACACTGCTGCCCCAAACGACCCTGAGAAGGGGCTCCCTTCTTTTCAGCGCTGTTAGCAGCCCAAGACAGGGGACCGCGTCTGGGAGAGGCCTGAACCCAGAGGGAAACTGCCTGAGGCAGAGGTAAAGGACCCGCACGGACTATCCATCAGGTATGAGGAAAAAAAAGGAGAATGCTATTGGGGGGTAGAGTTGTCTTTTTTATAATGTATTAACTATCCTGAGGGGAGGAGTCCGGGGCGGAGCTCATCACAGGTTTGCTGCCATGGAGGCACCAGGAAAAAATGTTTTAATCCACCTCTTAAAATAGAAGACGGGTGTTTAAGGGACTTGGTCTCATCTATATGTCTGGCACCCTAGGAGGAAGCACAGAACTATGCGTGTGGGGGTAAGGGGGTTGCTTTAAGAAAAGTATCTGCCCTCTGAGCAAATAGGCTAGGGTTCCCCATGCCCGGATGAATAGGTAAACCAGTTACTTAACAAAAAAAAGTTACTTAACATGGCATGCAGTGTCTTCTTTTTTCTTTATCAAGTCTCCACTAATATAATTAAGAAGACCGAAGTGAATCTAACCTCAGTTAGATGCGGGATTCTGGGAGATTCCCAAGCACTGTTTCCTTGGTTTATTCATTCATTAAAGTCATTTATAAACCATCTTTAGTTACTGGCTCCTGAAATGAAGATAAATACTGTATATACCAATGTAAAACAATTTCAGTGCTGCTAATTACAACTAAAATTTTTCTGCTTTCTGTTATACTGACAAGGATCTTTCCATTGCACAGCTCTCCCTCAATAAATGCATAGTCCACCGTTTGAAAAAAATGTAATAAATGCACTAATGATGATAAAAATGTGTATTTAGGCCTGCAAATCAATGCACAGGTTCTAACATTGTTCACCCCTGGCCCCAGGTTCATACATAGGTATGGACCTTCTGTTACGGGGCTGGGGGAAGTTGTGAATGGACTACAATTGTGGTGATGTCACTGCCTGGCTGCAGCGCCTGTGCCTCTGCTGTGGTGGCATATGGGACTTGTAGTATGTTCATTGATCCCCATAAATGGACAAAGCAGCTGTGCTGGCGGAACCACACAGCCGTGCTGAAATTAAACCAGTACCAAAAAGAAGAATAATGCGATTTAGGTAAGGAGAAGAGTGATTTTGAAAATGAGGGTTGAGGAATGTGATCATGGTTTATGTTACATTCTAAATATTGGCTTAAGATGAAACATGGACTATTTAAAAAAAATGTCTATAAAAACTTTATTTTCACCTGGTAACCTGGACCCTTGGACAGCAGCATTGTCAATCAATGGAGAGGATTAGATAGATTGGTAGATGTAAATTTACATAAGTGACTAAGAAATTAAAGTCTAACTCCACCTAGCACTTTTCACTAACCGACCAGGCTTTTTTCTTACACTGTTTGTTTACAAGTTTAAATCAGTATTTTTTGCTAGAAAATTACTTATAACCCTCAAACATTATACATTTTTTTAACAGAGACTCTAGGGAATAAAATGGAAAACTTTTTATGTCACACAGTATTTACGCAGCAGATTTGCAAACGCAATTTGGAAAAATACACTTTAATGAATTAAAGAAACAAAACAGAATATTTACCCCAATTTTTTTGTATAATGTGAAAGATGATGTTATGCCGGGTAAATAGATACCTAACATGTCACGCTTTAAAATTGCTCATGGAATGGCGACAAACTACAATACTTACAAAATCTCCATAGGCGACGCATTAAACGCCTTTACAGGTTACTGGTTTTGAGTTTCAGAGGAGGTCTAGCACTAGAATTTTTGCTCTCGCTCTAACGTTCACGGAGATACCTCACATGTGTGCTGCGAATACCGTTTACATATGCATTCGCAACTTATGTGCACTCGCTTATGCGCACAAGCACGGAGGGATGGGGGGCGCTTTACTTTTTTTTATTATTATTATTTATTTTACTTTTTATTTTATTTTTTTACACTGTCCCATTAATTTTTATTTATTTTTTTGTCACTTTTATTTCTATTACAAGGAATGTAAACATTTCTTGTAATAGAAATAAGGATGACAGGACCTCTTTATGGAGAGATCTGGGGTCATGAGCTCTTAGGAATGGTTTCATGAGAAAGCCAACTGCCGGCGGCAAAAAACGATACTGAGGTTATGGCTGATATCTTCATTATATTAATTCCAGTAAACCACTTGCAAAGCGCAATGTATATATATGTATGTATGTATATATATATATATATATATATATATATATATATATATATATATACTGCAGTCGGCAAGTGGTTAAGCAGTTACTGGAATGTTTTTCCTTTAGAGATAAAGGTTTTACATAAAAAAAAGTGCAACTACCATTATTTTATTCTCCAGGATTTCTGCTTTCAGAAATTATATTATGGTTTGGGGGTTTAAAGTAATTTTTCAGCAAAAAAATTCAGATTTTGGCATGTGTGAAAATTGTTAAATTTGCCTTGGTAGATGAGTGGTAAGTTTAGGCTGCTGCTTCTTGCATCCCTAAAAGTCCCAACAGTAGCCCCAGAAGAAGTCCCAGTAGATTGTCCCTGGCCTCCAACTCCATCTTTACTTCTGATTTCATCTTTGGCCAGCAGCTTGTCTCTCCCAGCTGACCCTGTCCTTGGCCAGAAACCTTCCACATCCATTATCAGGGCCAACTCCTCAGGCCAAATTCAAGGACAGTTTATAGAAATCAGTAATTTTTACAGCTTTCCGCGAATGTCCATAATAATACTGCACACAGTGTGGGAAACCAATAGTGCTGCCCAGCTGAGAAGGAGGGAGGGACTGCTGATCTATCAAATATACTGCTTCAGCTACAGTTGCTCTGCTTTCCACCGCTTCCTTACCAATTAGCATAGCACTAATTCACCCTTCCCCCAGCCCACCAGTCCAGATAGCAAGTAATTGTGCTGCAAGTTTAAAAATGACTTACTAAGGTATTGCTAAACTTGCCAGGCTTCACAATTTTGTTGCACAATCCGCATTGCATAACTTCAGATCAACTTTCTTGGCCAACATTCTGCAAGTCTTCTACAGAAAGTAGTAGTAACTGTAAGCGCAAATACAAGAGTGCATACAATACTTGGGATGTTAACTAGCTAGGCTATTACTCCATAGCAATAAAACTGGCAGTTCAAGGTTTACGCAGGTATCTGGCAGTTCAAGGGTTAAGCAAGTATGATGGCTGGTCAAATGGCGGCTGCTGTCCTCAGAGAGCTGACTCTGTAGTAGGCAAGAGAAGGGTAGAAAAGGAAGCGCCACCTGAGTGTAGCATAGCTCCCAACTGTCCCTGATTTCGAGGGACTGTCCCTGATCTGGAGCAATGTCCCTCTGTCCCGCTTTCCTCCTCATTTGTCCCTCATTTTCGTCTGATCGATAAAGTTGTATATAAAATGCACTTTTTATCTTTCAAAAAGTGTTTCCCAGTGCTAAACCTTTCATCCAAATTCTAAATTGCTGCATTTGTAAATTTTACAAGCCAATATAAAAGAATAGTAGTGGTAAAAAAAAGCCCTTGTGGATTCAATTAAGCTTTTTTTTGGTTAATTCTACTTTAGGGGGGTGTGGAAGGAGGAGTGTCCTATGCCTACATATGTTTGGTAGTAGGTGTCTCTCATTACCATTTCATAATGTTGGGAAGTATGGTGCAGTATTATAGGATGCTTTAATGACACAAAGTAAGATCACACTTACATGAAAAAGGGGTTAAAAAGGCTCATCTGTATATATGTGGTCCATGGCATGTTCCTCAGGTCCTGATCTGGATGGTGCTGCAGGGATGCAGAGCTGCAGATCGTTGGTTATCGGCCAGGGGCTCATCCTGTGGCCGTCAGGAAGAGGCTGGGGTCGGCATGGAACGCACGTGGAGCGCGTGTGATGTCACGGATCATCTGATCACTTCCAGGAACACTTCCGGGGGAGGGCTTCCACCAAGGAAGGAGAAGCTATGAATTGGCTACGCGCTCGGAGCTACTGCTCCTTCAAGTGGAAAGTGTCAGCAATGTGTTATTTATATACCGGCGCCATGGGACAAGTCCCAGCGCTGGTCAAAAAGGCACAATGCTGACAGTGGCCAGGAAAAGGCAATACAATATGCAGTATGCAATAAAAGGGAAAGAACAGATTAATACATTAATAAATATATCTAAATGTAAAAAAAGAAATAACATTTAAAATAATCGATAGATACGTGTGTAGGTAATTGGTTGATGGTCAATAATGGTCCATCATTGGTAATTATTAGTAGTTGGTAAATACTAAGACCGCACTAATATATATAAACACTCAGTGAGCATGAAATTAATTGTATTTTAGATCATACTTTTAAAAAACTATTTCAAAAATATATTTTTTAAAATACATTTAAAAAAAAAATATTTAAAAAATATTTTAAAAAGACAAAAAACATTTTTTCAAAAAACATATATATGAGCTCTTTAAAATGGTGTATATCCATGTTTAAAGCTATATGCATATATTGTATTATATAATTAAAAGGAATAGGTTAGGCATGCATGTTAGGAGGGCACAAAAAGGCATGTTAGTCATAAGTATGCGTACCCGCGCACGGTCGTGCATAGGTGTATAGATATATACAAATACATAGCTAAAAATGTAAGGAAAGGAGTGTAATAGTGTAATAGTCCCCCTGGGGACTATTTTACCTTGGCAGAACTATCAGAGCACTTAGGGCACATTTTGGCAAACATAGGCGCTTTATCGAAAAAGGCCGTGAGCACCACAGCATCCCTAAACATTTCCTAACACACCACGGCCAATCTACGGTTGGTCTGGGTGTGTGGGTTATTGAGTCGATTGCGGCTACATACCCTGCGCCAACAAGAAACATATTGGATCTACTCCTTGGGCACATTAACACCTGGGGGGTTAAACAAGGATATCGAGGTGCATACACTGTTATGAGCTACCTCGTCTCCTCATGAGACTACCCCAACAGATGTAACCTCGCTGTGTAGGTTTTTTCATTTTTTGTCATGATGTATGTACGCGCACATCCGAGAATGTACTTTTGCCACTCATCCGCCCATACATATATGCATGCTAGTTGCACGTACGTGTTTTATCTGTGTGCATACACTCAACTAACTAAGCACTATATGATTTTTTCAAAAACCCCCCCCCCCCCTTTTGTTCGTTTTTACAGATATCCCCATTTCGCACAGCCAAAGTAAGTACAATAGTGATAAGAACAGCAAGTGATAAGCTTCCCTTTATTACAGTCCTTTCCTTACATTTTTAGCTACGTATTTGTATATATCTATACACCTATGCACGACCGTGCGCAGGTACGCATACTTATGACTTATGGGGCATACACACGGTAGGACTTTTCGGCTACAAAAGTCCGACAGCCCGTCCGACAAACTTTCGACGGACTTTTGGCGGACTAGCGGTGGACTTTCTATTGAACGGACTTGCCTACATACGATCACACAAAAGTCCGACGGATTCGTACGTGATGACGTACACCGGACTAAAATAAGGAAGTTGATAGCCAGTAGCCAATAGCTGCCCTAGCATGGGTTTTTATCCGTCGGACTAGCATACAGACGAGCAGATTTCTGGGTTCGGCAGAGTTACGACGTAAAGATTTGAAGCATGTTCCAAATCTAAAGTCAGTCAGATTTGCAACTGGAAAAGTCCGCTGAAAGTCCAGGGAAGCCCACACACGATCGGATTGTCCGCCGGATTTGGTCCGTCGGCGTCCGTCTGACTTTTGTAGCCGAAAAGTCCGACCGTATGTAAGCCCCATAACATGCCTTTTTGTGCCCTCCTAACATGCATGCCTAACCTTTTTCTTTTAATTACATAATACAATATATGCATATAGCTTTAAACATGGATACACACCATAATAATTACCAATCAAGGACCATTATTGACCATCAACCAATTACCTACACACTTATCTATCGATTATTTTAAATGTTATTTCTTTTTTACATTTAGATATATTTATTAATGTATTAATCGGTTCTTTCCCTTTTATTGCATACTGCATATTGTACTGCCTTTTCCTGGCCACTGTCAGCATTGTGCCTTTTTGGCCGGCGCTGGGACTTGTTCCACTGCGCTGGCATATAAATAGCACATTGCTGACACTTTCCGCTCAGGCCTATTGAAGGAGCAGTAGCTCCGAGCGTGTAGCCAATCCATAGCTTCTCTCCTTGGTGGAAGCCCTCCCCCCGGAAGTGTTCCCGGAAGTGATCGGATGATCCGGTGTTCCACGCCAGCCCCAGCCTCTTCCTGACAGCCACAGGACGAGCCCCTGGCTGATAACCAACGATCTGCAGCTCTGTATCCCTGCAGCACCATGCGGATCAGGACCTGAGGAACATACCATGGACCACATATATACAGATGAGCCTTTTTAACCCCTTTTTCCTGTAAGTGTGATCCTACTTTGTGTCATTAAAGCATCCTATAATATAACACTCAGGTGGCGCTTCCTTTTCCACCCTTCCCTTGCAAGTCTTCTACAAGTTCTGGTTCAGTTATGTTGTGCAATAGTCATCCCACCACAGGGTTCACTGGGGCTGAATTTTCATGCTGTAGACTTAGACTTGCGGAGCTCTTGCAGTAGACTCACCACTACAACTTTGCTCTTGCTAGAGACTCGCCACGCAAATTTGCTACAAATTGGAAAAGTGTGAACTAGAACTTCAAGTGCTCTGTGCAGCAAGTTAACAGACTTACAATTCAACACTGCCACCAATTTGTGGCAAGTTATCCTTGCTATCTGGAACATTTGACTAAAAACAGAAGATGCCGGCGGTTGGAGTGGTGCAGGACTCAGGAGAGGACACAAAGTACCTGAGGTACAGACAGGGTCGAAACTAGGGGGGGAAGGTGGGCGCCTGCCCTGGATGACGCATCTGGGAGGGGGGGGCGCCTCCCACCCGCATTGGGAACTGCTGCTCTAAGGGTGTCACTGCGATCAAGTGTAATGGACAGGCAGCGCCCACTGCATAGTTTGCCAAATACTCATAGTTGCCAACATTGCAAAAAAAATATGTGGGACACTTTTTTGGCTGTAGGCGGAGCTGTACAATAATTAGGGGGCGGGACATTCATTTGTAGGCGTGGCTTATCAATAAAAATACAAGTGCGGCGCGCGAAGCCCACCACGGCGAACAATGGGCGTGGTTTACGTGAAATCGTGGGCGTGGCTTAAATGGTCGTGGCTCAAAGAGGGTGTGGTTAGAGTCTGAGATGAATGAGGGATGGAGAGGGAAAGTGGGAGAGAGGGAAAGGGGGAGAGAGGAATGACGGGACAGCAGCCCCAGATCCTACACAACAATAGAAATATGTGTATTCTAGAAAGTTTAACAATCAGCAGATAAAGATACTCCAAACACCTGGTGTTAACGCTTCAATCATCCCGGCACCATGATTGTTATGGTGTCAGGATGATTGAAGCGCATTATTTCTATTATTACATTGTAATATAAAATTAAATCATTCAACTCACCATAATGCCGAATCAGTGGGATCCCTGAGCGTGTCACCTGCCACGTCGCCTGCCACCATCCTTGCATCAGGTGCCACCAGCAGTCTGTCCTTGCATCAGGTGCCCCTAGCAGAGTCCGTCCTTGTATCAGGGGTCCCCAGCAGAGTCTGTCCTTGCATCAGGTGTCCCCAGCAGAGTCTGTCCTCGTATCAGGTGCCCCCGGCAGAGTCCCTCCTCGCATAAGGTGCCCCCAGCAGAGTCAGTATAGACCCCCTCAGTGCAGACCCCCCTCCATCAGTGCAGACCCCCCTCCATCAGTGCAGATCCCCCTCCATCAGTGCAGACCCCCTCATTGCAGACCCCCTCTATTAGTGCAGACCCCCCCTCATTGCAGCCCTCCCTCTATTAGTGCAGACCCCCCTCAGTTCAGCCCCCCTCTATTAGTGCAGACCCCCCTCTATTAGTGCAGACCCCCCTCAGTGCAGCCCCCCCCTCTATTAGTGCAGACCCCCCCTCAGTGCAGACCCCCCTCTATTAGTGCAGACCCCCCTCAGTGCAGACCCCCCTCTATTAGTGCAGACCCCCCTCAGTACAGACCCCCCTCTATTAGTGCAGACCCCCTCAGTGCAGACCCCCTCTATTAGTGCAGACCCCCCTCAGTGCAGCCCCCCCTCTATTAGTGCAGACCCCCCTCAGTGCAGACCCCCCTCTATCAGTGCAGACCCCCCTCTATTAGTGCATGCCCCCCTCAGTGCACCCCTTCCATCTGTGCCAGTGCAGACCCTCCCCTCCCATAACGCCCCCCACCACACGTCCAGGAGTGGCCGGTGTTCTGCCGAGAAAGTTCCCCTCGGCAAGTAAGGACCCCCCTGCACTGCGCAGGCGCAGTGCTTGCGCAGTACAAGCCGGCGGAAATAGCCAAGCTGAATAGCTGGGGAACTTTCTCGGCAAGACACCGGCGCCGTGTGTTCAGTGGAGAGGGGAGGGGCCGATCCGTGCAGTTAAAGAAGCCGATTCATTGGCTACACGGATCGAGCCACCTTCCTCTCTCCACTGAACACTAGGGGGAAGATCTAGCGGCAGCGCCGGTGGCCATTTTGCTGGAGCCAGCTGCTCCAAAAATTAAAAAAACAACTTTCCCAATTTTCCTGATGGAAATCCTGATTCGGGACAGCCTCCAATCGGGACGAGGGTCCCAAAATCGGGATTGTCCTGGGAAAATCGGGACTGTTGGCAACTATGAATACTGGGGAATCAAATAGGAGGGAGACTGCACAGGTGCACTAGTGCTGAATTACTCTGCTCCTCCCGCCTGCACTATAGAAAGGCATTCCAGAGTGACGCTTCAGCTAAGCATTGCTCTGGAATGATTTTTTATAGGCCGGCCTGTTGGCCACAGCAGTGCAGATTGTTTTGCACTCCTGTGACCCGCTGTGACCTGTTTTCAGCTGACAGCTGGCTGTCAGCTGACATCACAGATCCAGTTCAGGCATGTGAGCGATTTCTGACCATATGGTTGCGATCTTTCCCCAGTCTGGACCGGTTCTGTGAGGTCAGCTGACAGCCCGCTTAACTTTCCGCGTCCGTCCCCTCCACAGCCCGGTGTTTCAGTGAGCATGGGGGGGGGGGGGGGGTAGAGCAGAAAGCCAGAGACTGACAGCCACCAGCTCTTTGCTCAGGGAGCACTGAAAACTAAGTGATCAGTTTGATTACTTGGTTCTCAGCGGGGGGACAGATGCAGCATCCACCTACGTAAGTATGATTACAATTTTTTTACACATACCTGGCATCTCCTCTTTCCTGCTATCACACATGACATTTAGGCCTCATTCACATGGAGCATATGCGCCCATGCCCAGTGTGATGGCCATGTACCGCGCGGGGATACTTGGTGTTTTGTGCATCCCTGTGCAGGCAGTCTAGTCAAAGTCAATTGGGACGCAGCAGCTGCATGGACATAGCCGAATGTCAAAATTTGACATGCAGACAGGAAGGGATGCATGAATCCGAACGCATAGTGTCTGCATTCGGATCTGTGCACCCACTTCTATATATGAAGCTCTCTGGTGGATGCAGATGCAGCAAAAAGTGGCTCAGCACCTGTCTGAATGAGCCCTTAGGGAAATGTATCCAAACTAGAGCAGACAGAATCTGGAGCAGCGGTGACATGGCAACCAGTCAGTTCATATCTTTCATTTTCAAAGCTGAACAAGCTGAAAATAGAAGCTGATTGGTTGTCATGCGCAGCTGTTCCAGATTCTGGCTGCACCAGTTTTGATAAATTCCCCTCACTGTGTGTTACATTTCTTACATCTGATTACAGCATTCTAAGTACATCACATTCTTTGTTAAAGTGGTTGTAAAGGCACAAGCTTTTTATTCTTCATGCATTCTACGCATGAAGGTAAAAAACTTTCTGTGTGCAGCAGCCCCCCCGGCCACACCTAATACTTACCTGAGCCCTCTCTCGATCTAGCAATGTGTACGAGAGCCTTGGCTGTCCGCGGACTCGCACTTCTGAGCTGGAGCCATTGGCATGGCGCTACTATATTGCCACATACCATTTTTCTTGGGGGGGGGGGGGGGGGGGTGCAAAAAAAATGACCAGCCCCGGGTGCCAGATGTGCTAGCTACGACAATGGGTACAGACTTGAACCTACTAGAAGAAAAGTAAGAGAATGTTTACTTTGGAAAATGGAAGTGCTGCTGCTGCCTTTAATCTGCCAAGCCCTCTGAGCTCCTCCTCACAACCCCACACTAGGGCCACTTTCCCACTGAAGCGGCGGATGCATTAGCGATAAAGCACTGCTAGTTTTAGCGGAGCTTTACACTCGTTTTAGCTGCGCTTTTCAGCGGGGGGCTTTTAACCCCCGCTAGTGGACGAAAAAAGGCTTAAAAGCGCCCGCAGAGTGCCGCTGCCGAAGCGCTTTGCAGGCGCTTCGGCACCGCTGGCCATTGATTTCAATGGCAGGGGCGTTTTGGGAGCGGTGTATTCACCGCTCCTAAACCGCTCCAAAGATGCTGCTTGCAGGACTTTTTTAATGTCCTGCAAGCACACCGCTCCAGTATGAAAGCACACTGGGGTGACAGGAGAGGCGCTTTACAGGCGCTTTTCAGGCGCTATTTTTAGAGCTAAAATTCCTGTAAAGCAATTTGGCCACACCCACTGCACACTATGCGCACAACACATTACTTTTCTCCTTGGGGCACCCAAAGGTGGTTCCAGACCGCTAAAGTGTTCGGGTTTGTCTTGAAGAAAAGGGGGCAACCCTACCCATACTGCACACAGCGTCAGCACAGGGCACTCAGCGGAACTCCTCCTCCCCACACAGAACATAGGTGAGATCGGATTCCTTACAGACAGCCTCTATCTGCAAAGTGTGTACCTGCCTGCTATTTTGCAGTTGTGACCTGAGAGATCCCCAGATCGGAACAGCATTGCAGCAGCAGTAGCCAGCTACACACTGTACAGATGGAGGCTGTCAGTCTCAGTTAAATGCTGTGTGGAGAGAAGGAGCTCTGCAGTGACTGGATCCACTGCCCTCCTGCCCCCTGTCCACTACCCTGCTGGCCCCTGTGACTGTCCTCTGCCCTGCTGCCCCCTGTCCACTACACTGCTGGCCCCTGTGACTGTCCTCTGCCCTGCTGCCCCCTGTCCACTGCCCTGCTGCCCCCTGTCCACTACACTACTGGCCCCTGTGACTGTCGTTTGCGCTGCTGCCCCCTGTCTAATGCACTGCTGCCCCGTCCTCTGCCCTGCTGCCCCCTTTTCATTGCACTGTTGACCTCTGTCCCGCTGACCTCTGTCGTCTGCCCTGCTGAACCCTGTCCACTGCCCTGCTGCCCCCTGTACACTGCCCTACAACCTAATGGCCTCTGTACACTGCCCTTCAAACTGCTGACCCTATCCTCTGTCCTGTTGACCCTCTGTACACTACCCTGTTGACTACCTATCCTCTGCACTCCTAACATTTTTTACTGCACCCCCTTATCAGAGAGGCTAGATTCAGTCTGTATGATACCACACTTTACACTTGGTTCAGTCTCAATCTGCAGCCTAAAGGCTACATGAGACCCTTGCATAATTATTGTGCAGCCTCTGGGCATCATCATCATCTCAGACCAGTGAAGGAAAGTCTTCATTAGATTAGGCAAACTGTTTTTTCCTTTAACACGTTATTTTTTGTTCTGCTGTCTTTTTACAAAGGTCTTTTCACATATTTTTTCTCTGATATCTTATAACTGATCTTGCTTTTGGTAATTTATAATGTGACTTTTAGTAATTATAATTTTAGTGAGCTGTAGGGAGAACAAATGTGGCTGCACTGATTTGTAAATGGAATTTATGGTTTCTAGCAGTCTCATATACCGTAATTGTCTCCAGTTCCTACAGTCTCTGACCATCACTTTTAGCATTATTGCAGTCTCTGACCATCTCCTGTAGTAAGTCTACAGTCTCTGACCATCTCCTGTAGTAATTATGCAGTCTCTTAACATCTCCTGTAGTAAGAATGCAGTCTCTTAACATCTCCTGTAGTATGTCTGTATTCTCTGACCATCTTTTGTAGTATGTCTGCAGTCTCTGACAATCTCCTGTAGTATATCTAGCACTAAATAATATGCACAACCCATTGGTGTATCAGGGGCTGCAGTTGAGGCCCCCAAAATCTCATCGGCTGACCATCACTAAAATGTAGTCTTAAACTAAGCTTTAAGCAGGGGCTGAAGGGCAACTTTTGACCCAGGGGGCAAATACAACCCAGTGGTCCATGGTGCAGTGACTCTGCCCCCCCCCACCTCTCTCCCTATTCCCTGCCTCCTCCAGACTCCCACCTCCCCAGAACGCGCCCCGCGCATGCCCACCAGGCCTCCCTGTGGCACGATCTGTCTGTCTGACAGATCAGTGTATCAGGCCGCTACCAGTACCATGTGATGTGAGCAATAACAGCAGATTACATGGCAATCAGGGCTGCTGTTAGAAATCACTGGGCCCCATACAGCCTACCTGACAGGGCCCCACTCCTTTGGTCAAAAGTGACTGAGGACATGGACTGATGAATCTCGTTCTCTGTAGCCTCAGCTGCACAGATGAATGAATAGGCAGCACTCTGAGGCTTCCTGCTCATTCACAAATGAAAGCATAGTAAACAAAGTTTACTATGCTTCAGTGATGAATAGACACAGAAGTGACTGGTACTGATCAATCACTGTGTTTATTCAGGAAACAAAGGGGCCAGTAAATTACATATTTACCTGCCCCTTCCCCCGCTCTCCATCCTGAAACATCCCCCTGTGTGCCCGAAACAGCTGCAAACGGGAGAGGAGGGAAGCCGGCAGCCCTGTGGGGGAAAGGGGCACACAGGGGAGCCTGGACAGCAGATGGAAGGAGCGCATGTGCTTGGACTAATCCCTCTGCAGTGCAGCCGGAGGGAGGGAGAGAAGGAGAAGCTGGCAGCGCTGCAGAGGAAGGCAGAAGAGGATCAGTGTCTGCAATAAGACAGTACGGGCGGCCCTTCCGCTCAGCAGGTGCCCGGGGCCCCCCATTTTGAGCTGATGAGGCCTTGTCCCAGTACAGGAGGGCTGGCTGTACTCAGTGGTGTAGCGTGGGTTGTCAGCTTCCGGGGCAAGGCAAGTAATTTGCGCCCCCTAACCTGCGGACTTTTAGCTATCCCTGAGTCCCTTCAAATACAATAGTACTGACCTACCTGATTCCTATACTGACCACTACACTGAGAACTACACTGTCCACTACACTACATTGTCCACTACACGGACCACTATACTGTACTGTCCACTATACTACACTGACCACTATACTATACTGTCCACTACACTGACCACTACACTGTCCACTATACTACACTATCCACTATACTACACTATACTGACCACTATACTACACTATACTGACCACCATACTACACTGTCCACTATACTACACTATACTGACCACCATACTACACTGTCCACTATCACTACACTGACCACTATACTGACCACCATACTACACTGTCCACTATACTACACTACACTGACCACCATACTACACTGTCCACTATACTACACTACACTGACCACCATACTACACTGTCCACTATACTACACTACACTGTCCACTATACTACACTATACTGACCACCATACTACACTATACTGACCACTATACTACACTGCACTGACCACTATACTACACTACACTGTCCACTATACTACACTACACTGACCACTATACTACACTACACTGTCCACTATACTACACTGACCACTATACTGACCAGAATACTACACTGTCCACTATACTACACTATACTGACCACTATACTACACTATACTGACCACCATACTACACTGTCCACTATACTACACTACACTGACCACCATACTACACTACACTGACCACTATACTACACTGACCACTATACTGACCACCATACTACACTGTCCACTATACTACACTACACTGTCCACTATACTACACTGACCACGATACTACACTATACTGACCACTACACTACACTGTCCACTATACTACACTATACTGACCACCATACTACACTGTCCACTATACTACACTGACCATGATACTACACTATACTGACCACTACACTATACTGTCCACTATACTACACTACACTATACTGTCCACTATACTACACTATACTGACCACCATACTACACTGTCCACTATACTACACTACACTGACCACTATACTACACTATACTGACCACCATACTACACTGTCCACTATACTACACTACACTGACCACTATACTACACTATACTGACCACTATACTGGCCACCATACTACACTGACCTCCATACTAAACTACACTATACTGACCACTATACTGACCACTATACTACACTACACTGACCACTATACTACACTGTCCACTATACTACACTGACCTCCATACTAAACTACACTATACTAACCACTATACTTGACCACTATACTACACTGTCCACCATACTACACTGACCACTATACTACACTGTCCACCATACTACATTATACTGACCTCTATACTACACTATACTGACCACCATACTACACTGTCCACTATACTACATTACACTGACCACCATACTACACTATACTGACCACCATACTACACTGTCCACTACACTACATTACACTGACCACCATACTACACTATACTGACCACCATACTACACTGTCCACTACACTACCTCCATACTAAACTACACTATACTGACCACTATACTATACTATACTGACCACCATACTACACTACACTGTCCACTATACTACACTGTCCACTATACTGACCACCATACTACACTACACTGACCACTATACTATACTGACCACTATACTAAACTACACTGACCACCATACTACACTACACTGTCCACTACACTAACCACCATACTAACCACTATACTACACTACACTGACCTCCATACTAAACTACACTATACTGAACACTATGCTAACCACTACACTATACTACACTAACCACTATACTACACTGTCCACTATACTACACTGTCCACTACACTGCCCCCCATACTGACCACTACACTACACTGACCTCCATACTAAACTACACTATAATGACCACTATACTAACTACTATACTACACTACACTGTCCTGCCTACAGTCTCTCTCTCGCCCCCCCCGGCCAGTAGCAAGACTCTCACGAGGGAGTCTCACTAACCTTCTTATCCTGGCCTGCATCGATCCGGAGGAGGAGGAGAAGACAGCGGCGGCTCACATTCTTCTCTCCCCTGCGCTCTGCTTGCAGCCATGTTCAGTGTCTGGCGCCCTGTGATTGAGCGTATGGGGGGTCATGTGCATAGGCGGGACTTCAGGAGCGATCAAGGACAGGCCAGCCCTACGCCTCACATGACCCCCATACGCCCAATCACAGGGCGCCGGACACTTAACATGGCGGCCAGAGCCCGGGGACACAGGAATTAGAAATTAGGAGGAGGCAGCCAGTGACACATACTGGTGCCCCCCTAAATGTCGCGCCCGGGGCCACGGCACCCCCTGCACCCCCCACTGGCTGTACTGCCTTATCAGCAGCCCTGATGACAATTGTACACAATGGATGTGGTGTCCATTCATGCCATTTATTGTGTACTATTGTGTTGATCTCTGTGATTGGTCACAGTGATCACATTGTACAGGCAAGGCCAATCACAGATAATCACAATAGTAAACAATGAATGAATATATTTCATTCAGAAAAATGGTTGCTTATAACAGTAAAACTCACTGGTATAAGCAATCATAATGTGTAAAAAAAAAAAAAAAAGAAAAAGTCTGATTACCTCCCCAGAGTAGTATGGTAACACTGGTCAAATTATGTAAAAAAAAACTTTAAAAAAGAAAAAAAATGTAATACATTTTTATTTAAACAAAATTGAAAAAAAATATTTAACCACTTCCCTACTAACACTTTTCTCATATATGTAAAAATCAGTGTTTTTCTTGCTAGAAAATTACTTAGAATCCATAAATAATATTATACATATATATTATACACTTTAATGAATTAAAAAAAAAACACAATTTATAACCAAATTTTTTTGTAACATATGAAAGATGATACAAAGAAAAATTTAATCCAGATGACCGCACTCCAACGATAATATCTTTATTAGTAAAAATCCGTACAGCAAAGGATAAAATAGATTGCTAACATGTTTCACGCCATAACTACTGGTGCTTACTTATAGCTAAATCTTTAAACAAATGACAATGGTTTATATATACATGTCAATACATACAAAGTGGGCTTGATTGAAAGATTGAACAATTTAAAGATTGACAAATTGACAGACTCCTGTTACAATTCGCAACTTGACTCTGATTAACAATGCAATAGATCTACTGAGACCAAGGACTTCATGAATGTCATAAAGATTTCCTTATGTTGATACAATTTAGACAATAAAGCCCAGGTCATTACTTAAATGTGTACACTTCATGATGTTTAGAATTGCCGGTAGGGGAATATATACCTAGACATCTAAAGACATAAGTTTGAAGTAAAACCATCAAAAGACATTTAAAAAAAAATAGAACACGTGCTGTCATATGTACATAACTTCATTATTGCTGGAGGAAAAATGACTCTTGAGGGAATCTCTGCAGGAAATGGCATCAACATCAAAAAATAAATGTACGTATTTTTGGTGTAATATCCCATACATTAAGAAACCATTTTTTAAAACACAAAAATTCCTCCAGCAAGAAGAGGAGCACTCTTCAACAATAGCACCTATTGTTGAATATAAAGATTCTCCAATAAAACTGCCATTTTTCATTTGCCTTGTAAGCTTCAGTACGTTAAATTATTTGGTTACACGGAGGGAGAAAAAATATATACGTATGCGGAGACATGAAAAAAGGAAAGGAAAGGATATAGATGTGATGAAAAAGAATACCAGCATAAAATGTGGTGTATATTATGTGGATTCTATGTATACACATACATGTACATGCAGTGTGCCAAGCGTTTGAGGATAATCTAACTGATGTGGTGATATAGAAAGCCACTGACACTGCCAAAAATATGAATTGGATCATAGAAAATGATTGCTGATGTCTTGATTATGTCCCCTTTAGGTTAGAAGACTCACCTGTGTAAATACCCAAAAGGGTCAACATGGGGGTTTACTCATAATAATGAGTGACATCCCACTCGAAATTCATACCTGCCGGTATTCTAGTGTTAGGCCCCTTTCACACTGGGGTGGTGGGTGCGTCGGCGGTAAAGTGCCGCTATTTTTAGCACCTTTTTACCGTCAATTTCGCTGTGCTATTTACCCCCCGCTAGCGGGCGAGAAAGGGTTAAAACCACCCGCAAATCACTTTGTATAGCCGCTCTGCCTATTGATTTCAATGGGCAGGAGCGGTGGAGGAGCTGTATACACACCACTCCTTCACCGCTCCAAAGATGCTGCTAGCAGGACTTTTTTTAGTGTCCTGCCAGCGCACCGCTCCAGTGTGAAAGCCCTCGGGCTCTTTCAGGGTGCTTTGCAGGTGCTATTTTTAGCACTGTAGCACCTGCAAAGTGCCCCTGTGTGAAAGGGGTCTTAAAGAAAAAGATCCAGTTTACATAGGATCTTAAGCTTGTCTCCTCCCCTAATTGGTAACACTATTTTTTCAACACCCTGAATGACTAAACTGGAGACATCTTTCTGGTGTATGTCATTCCGGTGTCTGGCCACGTTGGTATTGTGGTCCTTTTGAATGTCATATAGATGGTCTTGAAGCCGATCACGCAGCCTGCGTGTCGTTTGACCTATATACTGTATATGAAATAACTTACATGTGATGACATACATCAGGGATCTAGTATTGCAGTTAAGAAAAGATGTAATTCTTGACGATTTTTTCATGGCGGTAGCTTGGATGGTATCTCCCTTTAGAACGTGTTTCCAACATGAGCACCCATTGGACCACAACGGAAGGTGCCTTTAAATTGCAGCCAATGTTGTCATGTTGTTTACTTGTGTATAGACTGGGTGGCAGGGTCCTACCCAGAGTGGGGGCTCTGCGTGATACAGTTTTTACTCCTTTAGAAAGAATTTCAGCATAAATGGGATCATGAGATAAAACCGGCAAATACCGTATTTATCGGCGTATAACACGCACCCCAAGTTTAGGAGGGAAGTTTAAGGAAAAAAACTTTTAGGAGGGAAGTTTAAGGAAAAAAACTTACACTTTAAATGCCCATCAATGCAGACTTGCACAGTGACCATATGCGGCCTTGCAGTGTCCATCTGCAGCCTTGTCCAGTGTCCATCTGCAGCCTTGTCCAGTGTCCACCTGCAGCCTTGTCCAGTGTCCACCTGCAGCCTTGTCCAGTGTCCACCTGCAGCCTTGTCCAGTGTCCACCTGCAGCCTTGTCCAGTGTCCACCTGCAGCCTTGTCCAGTGTCCACCTGCAGCCTCCATCTGCAGCCTTCCCCAGTGTCCGTCTGCAGCCTTGCCCAAAATGGCAGCATGTTTGGTTTTTAAATTTGTCGCTGCCGCCGAGATATTCGGTTCCTCTTGCCGCTGACATAGAGCGAGCCGAGCCAAGTGTACTGTGTACTCGGCTACTCGGCTCCGCTCGCAGTCATGCCTCCGTCCCGCCCCTTGGCCTGGCTCCTATGATGGACACAACACCGGTCCAATAGCGGGACGTAAAGGCTAGGAGGCGGGACTGGGCGTGACTGCTAGCGGAGCCGAGTAGCCGAGTACACGAGTACACAGTACACTTGGCTCGGTCAATGTCGGCGGCGCTCCTCTTGCCCACAGACAGCGGGGGATCAGCGTATAACACGCACCCATGATTTTCCCCTGATTTTAAGGGGAAAAAAGTGCGTGTTATACGCTGATAAATATGGTATTTTAGCACAATGTTTTAAATTTTGTTATACTCAGTGCTGAAAGGAGTGAAAAAGACAGCGGTTTGGAAAGATGAATTTGCATAAGATCTATTTCTTATTCTGTTGCTTATACCATCTCTTAGTAGGTGCTCCTGTGGGGTGTTATCAGCAATATTCATAGCTCTATAAAGGATTGTTGTGTGATAACCTCTATCCTCAAAGCGTTTAAACATGTTTTCTGCCTCATGTTTGTAATCCCTGCCATTATAGATTATTTTTAGTCTCAGGAATTGTCCCACAGGAATTCCTCTTAGGGTGTGCTTAGGGTGGCTTGAATCTGAGGTAGTCCGGGAGCGTGACCACTAAAGGCTGTAATTGATGGTCAATCCATTGGCCTAAATGTTCATTTAACGAGCCTATCCCGGCCACAATCGGTCTGCCTGTTAAGAGATTACATCCCATTACATCCCTTGTGTACTTTAGGTAGGAAATGAAAGAAAGGCCTAATGGGATGTTCTGGGGTGAACATTTCTTTTTCTTTACTTGAAAAAATGCCAGCCGTGACCCCCCTGTCCAATAGAGATGAAAATGCTTTCATAAATGGTTGTGTGGG
Source organism: Aquarana catesbeiana (assembly GCF_042186555.1). Taxonomy (NCBI): domain Eukaryota; kingdom Metazoa; phylum Chordata; class Amphibia; order Anura; family Ranidae; genus Aquarana; species Aquarana catesbeiana. The sequence continues at coordinate 140,183,005 of NC_133331.1, forward strand.
ATCGCTTTTAAGGCGTGTGTACGTTTCAGAGTCAGATAACTGGCGTATGGACTCGATCTTATAAGCCTCACTATCCATGATGACCACTGACCCCCCCTTGTCTGCATTTTTAATGACTATACTGTCATCATCTTTGAGAACTTTTAATGCTATTTTTTCATCTACAGTGAGATTGTTGTGTTTGTCACTCACTACAGACTTTCGGGCAAGGTGAGTCAGATCCCTCTCGATTAGTGAAAAAGTCAATAAAGATCAAAGATTCAACATGGCAAGGAACTGATTCAGAGGCCAATTCTATCAGAGGGAGAAAGAGATGACTCGCCATCCCCTGTTTCATCGCATAGAGTTTCAGATACTCCGAAATAATGTTTTTTCAATGTCAGGGAACAGACAAATTTGTTAATGTCCAGAATGGTAATAAAGAAATTAAATTGTTTAATTGGACAAAAATTAAGTCCTTTTGATAGCAGAGAAACTTCTGCATCTTTCATATTCCGCTGAGATAGTTTAAGGACGTTAACAGGCATCACAGTTGTTGCTTCCGCAGATGGTATTTGTTCCCATCGGTGTGTTCAGTGTCTCCTGCCCCCTCTCCTTGTCTTCTTCCGCTCTGTTTTTTCTTCTTGCCAAAACCTCGAACACCTTGGTTTAGAGGCTGTGAATTGGGGGTATGATTATTGGCTCCTTGGCGGCTTGTTGTCTCGGGTGAAGAATCAAATGCAGTCATTGCCGTTGTATCATTAAGGGACTTGCCTTCTTGATCCGAAAAGCTGATCCACTTTTTGGAGCGATGTTTGCGCGGGCGACTGAAGGTAGGTTTTCTCCATGTGTAGGCGGTATTGTTTTCATAGTCGACCCGATCCCTGTTCATCTTTTCATTTTTTCCAGCAATGATATCTCTTTCCAATTTATTGAGTTTTCTACTCATTCTATCATCAAATTCAGAGAACTTATTGTGACCTTGTAGCTTTGTTAGTTCACGCTGGATTGTGGATATGTCGCTTTGTAGCCGCTCTAAATTCTTAGTTTTTGAGCCGATAATTATCTGTATGAGTTTGAACGAGAACGCTGATAAAGTGTCCGTCCAGTCTTTTTTCATGCAGTCATCGAATAGCTCAGATGTGGTAAATTTCTTAATCCTCAATCCACGAGGTATGTGTTCTAATGTGAGGTATTGTGTGAGGGTTTTAATGTCCCAAAAAGCTCTGATTTCCTTTGTCATCAAGCTCTCTGCTTTCCGAAAGGACCGTTGTAAAGACATGCCTTCGTTGTCAGACGATTGTTGCCTGTGTGTGGATAGGTCCGATCGGGGGAGGAGATTTTGTGGCTCAGACACCTGGAGCAGGTTTTTTCTGTCTATATGAAAAATGATGTTACTTCAAGTAAATAGACACCCAACATGTCATGCTTTCACCGATTCTGGACCACCTATAGTAGTTTTACTGCTACAGGGTGGCACCTCTGCTCCAGGTCACCTAATTTTTCTAATAATAAAGCAAATTTTATAATTATTACGTTTTGTATGACATTTTGTCATTATACACAGTGGAAGTTGTCAGGTACTCAATGTCCGCCAGCCAGTGGCGGCTTGTACATAGAGGGTGCACGGGCGCCACCCCCCCTATCCATGCGTCTGGCCCCCTGATTTACATACCAGGGTGCCAGACTATGGATTCCAATGGGGGGGAGTGTTTTTTTTAAGCACGTGATTAGAGCCAGAGGCCCTAATAGGCTTCAAAAAAGGGTGGGCTCAGAGCACTGCTCTTTGAGCCCACCCAGTTGTGTGATGATAGCGAAGTAATTTTCGCTATTTTCACACTAAGTTCCTCCCCGCTAATCATGAGGCAGGTTGTGAGACTTGTTTCCCAACTGGCTAAAGTGTCAGGCGATCCTATTGGATGCCTAGTGCTTAGGTGGAAGAGAGAGGAGACACACGGCGGAGGAAGCCACTGGAGGAGCGGACACTGGAGCCGAACCCTGCCGCCCGCACGACGGGTGCACCGTGCTGGAGGTCACCACAGCCCACCACCTAGATCGGGTAAGTGCCGGACCACCAGACACCCGTGGTGGAGGGGTGGTAGTGCCGCGCCACCAGCTGCCCGGGGGGTAATTGTTTGCCGCCTCCTCAAAAAAAAAAGCCCACCAGCCGCCACTGCTGCCGGCACCCGCCGATCGTCAGGAAGAGAGACAGAGCTGCTATCTGCCTATGTAAACAAAGCAGATCGCCGTTCTGACGGGGGGGGAGGGATGAAATTCCATCTCTTCCCCTAGTAAAAGCACCACACATAGTACTCATGAACACTGGTTAGGCACACAGTTAACCCTTTCATTGCCCTAGATGTTTAATTTGATTGTAAGGATTTCTTTTTTTTTTTTAAATAACAAACATATCATACTTACCTCCACTGTGCAGCTTGTTTTGCACAGAGTGACCCCGAACCTCCTCTTCTGGGGTCCCCCAGCGGCTATCGCGGCTCCTCCCCATATCAGGTAACGCCCTAGGAGAAGCGCTCTCCCGGGGGGTTACCTTGCGGGCACGCTCCCGAGTCCATCATTCGGCGTCCATAGCCGCCGAATGTATGACTCGGCCCCGCCCCCCGGCGCCCCCGTCATTGGATTTGATTGACAGCAGCGGAAGCCAATGGCTACGCTGCTATCAATCTATCCAATCAGGACACGAGACACCGGCCGGAGCTGGGGGTGCTGCTGCATTAAAAAATGTTTTTCATCTTAATGCATAGAATGCATTAAGGTGAAAAACGGCGAGGGTTTACAACCCCTATAACCCCTTCCCAGCCAGTGTCATTAATATTTTTAGTACTAATTACTGTATTAATGTCACTGGTTCTCAAAATGTGTCAGAAGTGTCAGTTAGTGTCAGAATGTCTAACGCTATATCGCAGTCCTGCTATAAGTCGCTGATCGCCGCCATTACTAGTAAAATAAAAAATTATCCCATTGTGTAGACACAATAACTTTTGCGCAATAACTTTTGCGCAAACCAATCAATATACGCTTATTGGGATTTTTTTTACCAAAAATATGTAGCAGAATACATATTTATGAAGAATGTGATTTTTAAAATTTTTTTTTATTGGATATGTTTTATAGCAGAAAGTAATGGTGATCAAATACCATAAAAAGAAAACTCTATTGCCGCGTACACACGGTCGGAATTTCCGACAACAAATGTTCGATGTGAGCTTGTTGTCGAAAATTCCAACTGGCTCCATTGGACATTTGTTGTCGGAATTTCCGACAACAAAAATGTAAGAGCTGGTTCTCAAATTTTCCGACAAGAAAATCTGTTGTCATAAATTCCGATTATGTGTACACAATTCCAACGCACAAAATTCCACACATGCTCGGAATCAAGCAGAAGAGCCGCACTGGCTATTGAACTTCTCGGCTCATCGTACGTGTTGTACATCAACGCGTTCTTGACGTTAAGAATTTCCAAAAACATTTGTGCGACCGTGTGTATGCAAGACAAGTTTGAGCCAACATCCGTCGGAAATAAATCCAGGATTTTGATGTCAGAATGTCCGATCGTGTGTACGCAGCATATTTGTGGGAAAAAAGGACATAAATTTTATCTGGGTACAGTGTCGCACAACCGCGCAACTGTCACTTAAAGTAACTGTTTTACCCTTAGGTACGAAGGGGTTACTCATCCCCTTTTAAGTCACTCCCACTGTTAGAAGCAATCTGGTCATTAGGAATGGGCGAATGGTTTGGCCCGAGCATAAGTTCGGGCCGAACGTTTGTTGTTTCGGTCTTTCGGCGAACATCCGAACAAACAGGTCGTTCGACCATTTGTTCGCCCCCCCGAACCGACCACAATGCATTGCGGCGCTGAACAGTGCATTGCAAGCCCTGATTGGCTGAAGCAGTGAAAGCTTCAGCCAATCAGGGCACAGAGCACTGTCAGAGTCATGATTGGACACTGTCATCATTACTTTATCCAATCATGGCTCATTTCCGCCCTACAATATAAAAGTATTCTTTCAATGACAGCCATTTTCAGTGTGATTTCAGTGTGGAGAGAGATAGAACAGGGCTCTATTCAGTGCTATTAGTTAGTTAGTGTGCTATACTGTGCTATTTTGCTTCAATTGTCAGTGTAGAATATTAGTTTAGTGTCAGTCTAGGGATAGTGTGAGTGTAGTGAGGAGGACCATCATTCAGCTTTGCATAGTGTGCAGCTAGAGTAGGGACAACTCAGATAGTTTCACTGTAGTGTAGCGAGACCATGTCATTCATACATACATTAGTGTAGAGTAGGGACAGCTCAGATAGTTTCAGTGTAGTGTAGTGAGACCGTGTCAGTAATCTTGACATTAGTATATAGCTAGAGTAGGGACAGTTCAGATATCGTCAGTGTAGTGACGGTGGAACACCATCTATTTGATTGGGTTACTGCTAGTTTAACGCCATATACTTCTGTGTGCGTCACTGCCAGTTTAACGCCATATAGTTTTGTGTGCGCTACTGCCAGTTTAACGCCATATAGTTTTGTGTGCGTTACTGCCAGTTTAAGGCCATTAATAGTCAGGTCCATAAATATTGGAACATCGACACAATTCTAATCTTTTTGGGTCTATACACCACCACAAGCTTTAATTTGAGGGTATTTACATCCAAATCAAGTGAACGGTGTAGGAATTACAACAGTTTGTATATGTGCATCCCACTTTTTAAGGGACCAAAAGTAATGGGACAGATTAACAATCATCCATCAAACTTTCACTTTTTAATACTTGGTTGCAAATCCTTTGCAGTCAATTACAAGTCTGGAACGCATAGACATCACCAGACGCTGGGTTTCATCCCTGGTGATGCTCTGCCAGGCCTCTACTGCAACTGTCTTCAGTTCCTGCTTGTTCTTGGGGCATTTTCCCTTCAGTTTTGTCTTCAGCAAGTGAAATGCATGCTGAATTGGATTCAGGTCATGTGATTGACTTGGCCATTGCATAACATTCCACTTCTTTCCCTTAAAAAACTCTTTGGTTGCTTTCGCAGTATGCTTCGGGTCATTGTCCATCTGCACTGTGAAGCACTGTCCAATGAGTTCTGAAGTATTTTGCTGAATATGAGCAGATAATATTGCCCGAAACACTTCAGAATTCATCCTGCTGCTTTTGTCAGCAGTCACATCATCAATAAATACAAGGGAACCAGTTCCATTGGCAGCAATACATGCCCACGCCATGACACTACCACCACCATGCTTCACTGATGAGGTGGTATGCTTTGGATCATGAGCAGTTCCTTTCCTTCTCCATACTTTTCTCTTCCCATCACAAGTTGATCTTGGTCTCATCTGTCCATAGGATGTTGTTCCAGAACTGTGAAGGCTTTTTTAGATGTTGTTTGGCAAACTCTAATCTGGCCTTCCTGTTTTTGAGGCTCACCAATGGTTTACATCTTGTGGTGAACCCCCTGTATTCACTCTGGTGAAGTCTTCTCTTGATTGTTGACTTTGACACACATACACCGACCTCCTGGAGAGTGTTCTTGATCTGGCCAACTGTTGTGAAGGGTGTTTTCTTCACCAGGGAAAGAATTCTTCGGTCATCCACCACAGTTGTTTTCCGTGGTCTTCCAGGTCTTTTGGTGTTGCTGAGCTCACAGGTGCATTCTTTCTTTTTAAGGATGTTCCAAACAGTTGATTTGGCCACACCTAATGTTTTTGCTATCTCTCTGATGGGTTTGTTTTGTTTTTTCAGCCTAATGATGGCTTGCTTCACTGATAGTGACAGCTCTTTGGATCTCATATTGAGAGTTGACAGCAACAGATTCCAAATGCAAATAGCACACTTGAAATGAACTCTGCACCTTTTATCTGTTCCTTGTAAAGGGGATAATGAGGGAATAACACACACCTGGCCATGGAACAGCTGAGCATCCAATTGTCCCTGTCAGATAAGGGTACTCACCGAGGCCGAGATGCTGAGAGCGGTAGCCTCTTGTGACTAAGCGCAGGGAGACAGCTGTGCAGGACTGGAAGTTGCTGAAGCTCAAGAAGGAAGATGAACAGCTGATCCAACAACAGGCCAGGGGTCAAACACTGTTGACTAGTAATGCTGTGTACACACGACCGGACTTTACGGCATACTTGGTGCGGCGAACCTGAGTCCGTCGGACAATCTGATCCTGTGTGGGCACCAGCGGACTTTTTTTCCTCAAGAGTTTGACAGACCTAGAAATGAAACATGTTTCAAAAACTGACGCTAGGGCAGCTATTGGCAACTGGCTATGAACTTCCTTGTTTTAGTCCAGTCGTACGTCATCACATACGAATCCGTCGGACTTTGGTTGATCATGTGTAGGCAAGTCCGTTCATTCGGAAAGTCAGTCGTAAAGTCTGTTGAAAAGTCAGCAGGACAAAGTCTGCCGTAAAGTCCGCTCATGTGCACGCGGCATAAGAGTCTCTAGATAGGCAAAAACAGTCTAGTGCAAAGGACTGTTAGCAGGTCTGTCAGCAGGCTGATGACTTAGTACTGAAGATTGATAGCAAAGTCCGTAAACAGGCTGAGGGTCAAACACAGGTAACAGGAAGCAAAGTCTGTGAGCAAGCCGGGGGTCGAGCACTGAAGACAATAGCAAAGTCCAGGAGCAGCCTGAGGGTCAATCACTGGAGACAGGAAGCAATATCCGTAGACAGGCCAAGGGTCAAACACAGGAAGCAAGTGGAGAAGTCCGAGAGGCAAGCCGAGGGTCAGATGCAGGAAGAGATCAGAGCAGGTCAAGGTCAATCCGGGTCACAACAGGTAATCAAGAATCAGGATACAAGCAGGAAACACACGGGGAGCTGAAAGACAAACCAACAATCTGGTCATGGCACAGAGTGGCTTTTATAGGCCAGTGGGAGGCTCAAGTTGTGCACACTATTGCGTACGCCGTTCCGCTGAATCGCGCACGCGCATTAGCCGTTTCGCTGAATTGCACACAAACATTAGCCATTTAGCCAAATTGCGCACGCGCATTAGCCGTTTCGCTGTATTGTGCCCAGGGAGTGCCGCTCTACCGCGCATGTGCGAAGGAAGGCAGCGATATTGGCAAGACTCTTCCCTGACAGTCCCATTACTTTTGGTCCCTTAAAAAGTGGGAGGCACAAAACAAACTGTTTTAGTTCCTACACCGTTCACCTGATTTGGATGTAAATACCCTCAAATTAAAGCTGAAAGTCTGCAGTTAAAGCACATCTTGTTTGTTTCATTTCAAATCCATTGTGGTGGTGTATAGAGCCAAAAAGATTAGAATTGTGTCAATGTCCCAATATTTATGGACCTGACTGTACTTCTGTGTGCGTTGCTGCCAGTTTTTCATTTTTATGCTTTCACTTTAAAAATCAAAAAATCATTGCTCATTTAAAAATGCTGTTTTTCACAAACTTTTTTTTATTGATACATGTCCCCCAGGGCGATACCCGGACCCCTATAACCATTGTATGCCCAATTACTTGCATATAAGCCGTCAAAATGGGGACTTTTGATTTTTGCCTCTGACTGAACTCCACCGCCACCGCTGCCTCTGACTGAACCCCTCCAGATTCACTGCCTCTGACTGAATCCCCCACCACCACATCTGCCTCTGACTGAACCCCTCCAGATTCACTGCCTCTGACTGAATCCCCCACCACTACATCTACCTCTGACTGAACCCCTCCAGATTCACTGCCTCTGACTGAATCCCCCACCACCACATCTGCCTCTGACTGAACCCTCCACCACCACATCTGCCTCTGACTGAACCCTCCACCACCACATCTGCCTCTGACTGAACCCCCCACCACCACATCTGCCTCTGACTGAACCCCCCGCCACCACATCTGCCTCTGACTGAACCCCCCGCCACCACATCTGCCTCTGACTGAACCCCCCACCACCACATCTGCCTCTGACTGAATCCCCCACCATCACATCTGCCTCTGACTGAACCCCCCACCACCACATCTGCCTCTGACTGAACCCCCCACCACCACATCTGCCTCTGACTGAACCCTCCACCACCACATCTGCCTCTGACTGAACCCTCCACCACCACATCTGCCTCTGACTGAACCCCCCACCACCACATCTGCCTCTGACTGAACCCCCCACCACCACATCTGCCTCTGACTGAACCCTCCACCACCACATCTGCCTCTGACTGAACCCCCCACCACCACATCTGCCTCTGACTGAACCCTCCACCACCACATCTGCCTCTGACTGAACCCCCCGCCACCACATCTGCCTCTGACTGAACCCCCCACCACCACATCTGCCTCTGACTGAACCCTCCACCACCACATCTGCCTCTGACTGAACCCTCCACCACCACATCTGCCTCTGACTGAATCCCCCACCACCACATCTGCCTCTGACTGACTTTCTTTTGGAGGGTGGGCAGCATTTTATTCTTGGACCTAGGCAGCACAATGTCTTGGGCCAGTCCTGACAAGATGCCTGAGCTTCAGCACTGTTACTCTAGGGCCTAGGCCATGACCGATGGTATTCTAGTAATAGAGCAAGATCAGATACAGATCGTATCTGCTAATTACGATGGCATTATACCAGGTGGTCTTTTTTTCAGCCAATCATTTTTTACTAAATGCACTTCTCTAAAATGAAAAAAAAAAAAAAAAACATATTTTATTTTTGTTGGGGTTATTCAAATGTACTATATTTTAGAACCAAGTTTAGAATAGAGGTTAAATATTTTTGCAGAAGTATTGTTGTCATATTTTTTAAAAGTTACGTAAGGCAACCCTCATTTTAAACAAAATAGGCAATGTTATAACATTACATAACGTGTTTTTAATGAAGCAATAAGCCATAACACATCTTCCTTTTTTCTGTTCCTTTCTCACCATTAGTGTAGTTAACTCTTACAACAACTAATTAGGAGGGCCAGTAAAACAGAGAAATAACGGTCTCCTGTCGCCATGGATGTGGCTTTCCTATAGAAATAAATGGATCTGTGACACTCTTGCGCAGTACAAAGAAGCCATTTTTTGAGGAAGGGTGAAGATCACTGGAAAGTACAGTAAAACCTCGGATTGCGAGTAACGTGGTTCAAGAGCATTTTGCAATACGACCTGTTTTTTAAAAAAATGACTTGATTTGTGAGCGTTGTCTCGCAAGACGAGCAGGATTCAAGCCTCTGGGGTGTGCAGTACTGCATTTGGCCAGAGGTGCGGGGGGCGCTGGTGACACTCGGAGACCTCTCAGAGCCGCTCGGAGACACCCTGGCGCCCCGCCACCTGTTGCCACAGGCGGTACTGCATACACTAGCAGTGACACTGGAACTAATTATCTGAGTTTCCATTGATACCTATGGGGAAATTCGCTTCGACATACTAGTGCTTTGGATTACAAGCATTCTTCTGGAACGGATTATGCTCGTTATCCAAGGTACTACTAAAAAAGTGCAATTGTACTTTAAAGTGATACTAAAGTATCCATTTTTTTAAATTTTATTTTAAAATAATAAACATTTTATACTTACCTGCTTTCTGCAGTTGGTTTTGCACAGAGCAGCCTAGATCCTCCTCTTCTTGGGTCCCTTTGCCGGTGCTCCTGGCCCCTCCCTCCTGCAGAGTGCCCTCACAGCAAGAAGCTTGCTATGGGGGCACCCGAGCTGCTGCTCTGTGCGTCCATTCAATCACAGAGCCATGTTTCAGCCCTCCCCCTCTCTTCTCATTGGTTCACTGATTTTGATTGACAGCAGTGGGAAACAATGGCACCATGCTGCTATCTCAGCCAATGAGGAGGGAGAGTCCCTGGCAGCTAAAACTCTCCTGCAACATTGCTGGATTGAGATAGGGCTCAGATAAGTATTAGGGGGGCTGAGGGGGGCTGCTGCACACAGAAGGTTTTTCATCTTAATGCATAGAATGCATTTAGATAAAGAAAAACTTCTGACTTTAAAACCACTTTAAGTTCTGTGTGATTCCTTTGCAGGCAGCCAGAAAACTGAAAATTGTTATCAGATACTTAGCGTAATTTTCCTTTCCTGGCCTATCTTCACGTCAGCACACAATGGATTAATGCCTCCATAGGAGGCATTAACCCATTGTATGATGACATGAGGTAGGCCCAGGAAAATAGTATGCACATTGGATTACTAAAAGATTAAAGCTGCGCATAGATAGATAAATAGAATTTTGATCTATCCAAGGCCATTCACAAAAGTCGAATGGGACTGTTGGGAAACTTTTGTTGGTCAGCGGCTTGTAGCGAAGGAGTCCCATTGTCAGAATACAATGACACAGTGGGAAGGATTCCTCCATCCACCTAGCATGTGTGGATGGGGGGAATCTGTTCATTTTCTTCAATCAGCCTGTGAGAAAAAAAATCTACAGTCTAAAGCCAGTGTGAGTACCAAAAACTCATTTACTGAACAGGTAGGTTGTGCTTCCAGTAAAGTCTTCCCCTCACATTCTGTCCTAGTGACAACCTGCATGTCAGGGTGAGATTTGGTGTTACCAGGCAGGAAATTAACTCCCCAGTGTGAATATAAACTACATAAAAAAAGTAAAAAAAAAAAAAAAAAAATATGACAAAAGATTTTAGAAACTATCCATAGCAATAAAAGAAAAGGATTTCACTGCATATACTTCCAGTATAGTTTTGTGCAATCTGAATCTATGGACCCTATTCAGATTTGCCCTCTGTGAAAGGGGCAAAATCATGTTTGTTTTTTTTCTTTCCAGATCAAATGTAATTCATTCATACACAATAGAATGAATCAGAAAAATACCACTTTATGGCAATTTCACCGAGCTGATGTTCATAGGAAATAAATAATCTAGTGGCCATAATGCAGTATTTTACCAAACTACTCTATTTTTATGAATGCATAACATTCAACCTGCAGGGAAAAGGGTAGTTTCATGATTTTTGGTTCCCTTTACAACAAAATATGCTGCACTGTTTTCTACTGTGCAACATATTGATATCATTACATCCTACTATGTTGGCGCATGAATTTTTGTTCAGAATACAAAATCTTTAATAAAAACGATTGAACTGAAAATAGCCTAATAACATTTGCTTTTTCCCCTTTTTGCTCAGAGCGAATTTACTTGCAAGTTCATAGCTATGCACATGTTTTATGTATACACATTTGTCTTTATGAGCTTCTATAAACCCAATGCTGACACTCTCAGTTCTGCGAGCAAACATTGCAGTGCACAGTAAAGCCATCCCAACATGTTTCAGGCAGTTGAGAGGGAGAGCAAGTGTTTATGGGAGGCTTAGAGGCAATAAGAGTGCTGTATATCATTATTCATAATACTGACAGGCAAAATTTCTTGGGACAGTTATACATTGGTGATCTGAAGTGAATAATATGCCACCAGTATTTGTCAATGCCCAGCATCCCAGTGGGAATGTTCCAACTCAGGTGCATTGTATTACACCTGCCAGAAAAGCCAAAGGTACACCCTGGGTTGCTTGGCCCTGTTCAATCAGCAATAATGGAAATGTGCTTGCATAGCACAAGACAGAAGTGTACACCTGCTCCATGTTCAAACACTCTCTTCTTTGGAACAGGTTCCATGTTCAAGCACTCTTTTCTTTGGAGCAGGTTCCATGTTCAGGCATTCTTTTCTTTGGAGCAGGTTCCATGTTCTAGCACTCTTTTCTTTGGAGCAGGTTCCATGTTCAAGCACTCTTTTCTTTGGAGCAGGTTCCATGTTCAAGCACTCTTTTCTTTGGAGCAGGTTCCATGTTCTAGCACTCTTTTCTTTGGAACAGGTTCCATGTTCAAGCACTCTTTTCTTTGGAGCAGGTTCCATGTTCAAGCACTCTTTTCTTTGGAACAGGTTCCATGTTCAAGCACTCTTTTCTTTGGAGCAGGTTCCATGTTCAAGCACTCTTTTCTTTGGAGCAGGTTCCATGTTCTAGCACTCTTTTCTTTGGAGCAGGTTCCATGTTCAAGCACTCTTTTCTTTGGAGCAGGTTCCATGTTCTAGCACTCTTTTCTTTGGAACAGGTTCCATGTTCAAGCACTCTTTTCTTTGGAGCAGGATCCAAAGCAAATTATACAATAAATCGTAACTTGCATTGCCAGGTTATAAATTACCCAAATAAATAAAAAAAAGAAAATATGTTCCAAACTATGATTTTCTTTAGGGTTCTATTCATACTATGTGCTGCTTAAAGTACTGTACATTAATGTGCGTTGTGGTAATGCAAAGTAAAAACATTTTGAATAGCACCCCAATGCACAAGTACAGTGCTGGCAATGTATTCACGCTGCAGGGCACCATAGAGCAAATGCTGTGCATTGCGGTGCACTGCATTACACAAATGGTGCTGATATATTTTTCCATCCGTTGCCATTAATTGGCAACCCATTTAAAATGAAACAGTAAAGATACAGATCGAAGGACAAGCGGCAACACAGAGTCAGGGTCATATGATGGGTAAATTGATATACACGTTTAGTCAAAAGCAGATCTACCAACTCAGTAAAAGGACAAACATAATTAATACTATATATACTGTATACCAGAGGTAGGCAACCCCCGGCACTGGTGCTGCAAGTGGCCATCAACTTTTGCTGGCCATCAACCCCCCCCCCCCATCAGCAGAGCAGTGCAGGGAAGTGTCAGTGAGACACTAATGCATTCCAATTTCAGAATTCCCCATGCTGCACCTGCACAGAGGGGGAGGCACTGTGCCCCCACACATTGTAAAAGATGGAAAACATTGTTTGGTTCTTTAACTTTGCTGTAGCAGCGGTCATCAGCTTTTGTGATGGGGAAGAGATTGGGTGCAGTTCTGCTGGGGGGGGGTCCCTGTTTCAAGGAGGAGAAGGACTGTCTTGGCCGATCACAGTCCTGCTAGCCCTGTCCACCATCTGGAGGAAGAAGACTCGCTTGGTTGCCACTACCAATCTCAGAAAGAAGGGATTTCACTGTGATTGAGAAAACCACAATCAGGTGACAGTTTGTGGAATTACAGTTGAGCTTTTGGGAACTTTATGGAAATTATTCCTGAACCTTACTACTTACTACTGAACTCCTGCACTCTGTGTCCCTTTAAGCCACAGCCAGTATTCAGCACAATGAAAATCACACCCAACCACTTTTTCTTAACTGTAGGGGCCCAACTTATGAAGACATCTCAAGTCTCCTGCGTCCTTACTCAGTGCCAGGACATAAGCTGCACACATGGCACACCACGCTAATTTTCCCCTCCTGTGACAATAGTATACACCCAACACTACAAACATCCAGCCGCCCTCCGCTCCAGGCCATCACTGAACGTGGTAAAGTCAGAGAGGACAAAAGAAGCCTGAGCCACGCCCCATCTTCTCCAGCCATCCAATCACCGTCATACTCTTCTGTACACCCTTCTCAATACCCTCAGTTGCTAGGCAAATTAGTCGAGCCTAGCAACCAATCGCATCGCACACACGGGAATGAATCCACTGCACGGGTCCGCCTCCTTCTTCCCTCCTTTCGCTGACACAGCCACCGCCCATGGACCAATGAGAGCCGAGCTCGGGAGCTTCGTTCGCAGCCGCTGTTCAAATGCCTCCTGTGGCAGTGGGTGACAGTGCAGCCGGGAGATTGTGGGTGTCCGTGAGCCCGCTGTCAAATGCGGCAGACTCCCGCGAGGCGCGGGAGACTTGAGATGTCTGCACTGGTATAGCTGCATTTTATTGCCACTGGTATAGCTGCATTTATTTGGCACTGTATTTAATAGGGGGGGGTTTGTGCTGGCGCAAAGCGTCACCTCCCTGAAATGAGTTTTCCACCTCCCTGAAATGAGCTTTTGCAGGTTGGGATGTCTGCTTATGATCCTGCACACAGGCCCACTGCTTTCAGAAAATGCCCCTGACCTGATCTCATCATTGCGCATCCATTCCATATGCTTGTATGTGACATCACATACATCACATACAAGCATGTGGGCTGCATGCGAGAGGTGGATCAGCAGGATGAGTGTGCCAGGACAGGTAGATGTGTTTCATCCCTGCTTCCTTTCACCACTCTGCAAATCACACATATCATAGATGAGAAGAGGGTACAGCGGTGGGGAAAATGAGCAGGAGGGGTTCAGAGGTGGAACAGAAGTGCAGGAGGGTACAGCGGTGGGGTAGATGTGCAGGGAGGTACAGTGGTGGAAGAGCTCAGAAGGGGGTTCAGCAGTGGTACAGAAGAGCAGGGGGTAGAGTGATGGGCCAGATGGGAAGGGGGGTTCAGTGTTGGGCCAGAGGAGCAGGGGGGTTCAGCATTTGGGCAGAAAAGCAGGGGGTTAGAGCAGTGGGGCAGATGTGAAAGGAGGTGTATTGGTGGGGCAGATGAGCAGGGGGTTACAGTGGTGAGGCAGGAGAGCAGGGGGAACAGTGGTGGGGCAGGAGATCAGGGGGAAAAGTGGTGGGGCAGGAGAGCAGGGGGAACAGAGGTGGGGCAGAGGAGGAGGGGGGTACAGAAGTGAGACAGATGTGGAAGAGGTACATTGGTGGGGCTGATGAGAGGCGGCTACAGTGGTGCGGCAGATAAGCAGATGGGTTCGGTGTTAGGACAGATAAGAAGGTGATTCAGTAGTGAGACAGAAGAGCATGGGGATATGGCGGTGGAGCAGATGTGCAGGGAGGTACAGTGGTGGGGCAGATGAGAAAAGGGGTACATTGATGGGGCAGATGAGCAGGAGGGTTACAGTGGTGGGGTAGAAGAGCAAGGGGGTACAGTGGTGGGGCAGGAGAGCAGGGGGAACAGTGGTGGGGCAGGAGAGCAGGGGGAAAAGCGGTGGGGCAGGAGAGCAGGGGGAACAGAGGTGGGGCAGAAGAGCAGGGGGTACAGAGGTGAGACAGATGTGCAAGAGGTACATTGGTGGGGCAGATGAGAAAGGGGGCTACAGTGGTGCGGCAGATGAGCAGATGGGTTCAGTGTTAAGATAGATGAGAAGGTGTTTCAGTAGTGAGACAGAAGAGCATGGGGATATGGCGGTGGAGCAGATGTGCAGGGAGGTACAGTGGTGGGGTAGATGACAAAAGGGGTACATTGATGGGGCAGATGAGCAGGGGGGTTACAGTGGTGGGACAGAAGAGCAAGGGGGTACAGTGGGGGGGGGGGCAGATGTGCAGGAGGTACAGTGATGGGGCATTTTTGGTTGTAACATGACAAAATGTGGAAAATTTTCACGGGGCATGAATACTTTTTCAAGGCACTGTATGTATGTTCGTTTTTGGAGGGTCACTCCACTCCAATTTTCAGTAATAGATGGAGGAGTTTTCTACTACATAACTGTTTCTCATATGTTGTGATGAAATGTCTGGAACTGGGATCCCAGATCTTCACATTTGCTCCAACCATTACAAGGGGTTAAACTCTCGTGGATGTATGATCTAGTTCATTGGATAGTGCATGTAAATGGGAACACCTCACTGTGGGCAGGAACAGAACAGGAAACTATTGTAAAGTGATGGCACTACGGGAGTTCTAAAAAGCCAGTGAGTGACTAAGCCCAGTAGACTCCACTTATAACTGGAATATGACTTGGGTGGACTTACCCTTTAACCGTACAGGTGATCAATTTATAACTAGTTGCTACAAGGTTGAGTTCACACCTGTCCATTCCAGTGAATTGCGTTCTGACACAGAGCACCACGATATATGGTAGTGAATTGATGTGCATTTTGGTGCACTGCAACCAAAGCGTGTTGAGTGGATTGGGGCGGGGGGAGGAGGTTGTTATGAGAAATGGAAACTCCCAAACAGGATACTGTATTGTGCTAAAACTGTAGATTAATAAGGGAACTAGAACCTTCATCAAGTGGAGGTCCGCTGAAAAAAAAATATTAAAAGCTAGCAGCTACAAATACTGCAGCTGCTGACTTTTAATATATGGACACTTTCCTGTCCAGGGAGCCCGCGATGTCAGCAGCCGAAGCCGATCCGTCCTTCGGCTCTTGGCTGCTGCCGCCGCCATCCTTGGTAAGGGAATAAGGAAGTGAAGCTGTGCGGCGCATGCGTGAGTCGCGCTGCGTGTCCTCTCAGGTCCCTGCTGTGTTCTGTGTCTCACAGAATACAGTGGGGGAGGACGTGGTAGGCGCTGGAAGTGGCATAGGTCACCGCAAGCGCCGCGGTGAGCTATGCCAGGAAGTCTGAGCAAATACCTGTATTAGACAGGTATCTGCTCCCTCCTTCCCCCTGAAAGGTGCCAAAAAGAGGAAGTTCCATTTTAGGGTGGAACTCCACTTTAAGTGGAAGAGTGGGTTTGATAATAATGTTGGCAATGCCTCCACCCAGGACAGGCCCTCCTGGAAGGGGAGATTCCCTTTCTGGTAAATTAACCAGTAATCTAAGGCCTCATGTACACTGGCGCTGCTAAACGGACATTTAGGAGCAGTTGGGCATTTTTTTCAACTGCTCCTGAATTCTCCTCTATTTTATCTTATCAGTACATGTACACAGGGTCGTTTATAGTCGTTTCTAGGCAGTTTAGAAGCCTCTTTTGGAAAGCAAAAAATGAGTTCAGATGCTGTTTAGAGGCATTTTAAGCGCCAAATGCTTCTAAACGCGGCTATACGCAGTAACTCACATTTAACTGCGTTTCGTTTACAGGCGTTTTTTATTTTTGCCTATTTTAAAAAAAATAATACAAAACACCTCAATTTGCATTATTTCCTTGAGCACTCTTTTAAAAACCATGTTCCATGTTGCCCCCTCCAACCTTTGCTAATCTTCTGTGCCACTAACAGGTGTGGCAAGCTCATATTTGCAGAAAATATATGGAGAAAATCATATTACCTCTCACCAAGGTACACTGTTTCTTTAAGACCCATCCGCCTTCATCCACTCACTTCAGAATCAGCAGCAGGTGAGCTCAGGCAGCATTTCCAAAGGCAGACATCAGACACAGAGTCTGAGACAAACCAGTCAGTCTGTCAAACCCACAGAAGTACACAGCATAGCTGGGGAGCCAGGACAGTACATCCAGAGGCAGACAGGAGACTAATGGCGCATACACACGAGCTGACTTTTCAGCATCAAAGGTCCGACGGTCTTTCCAACAGACCTTCGACGGAGTTACGGCAGACTTTCAAACGGCCGGACTTGCCCACACACGAACGGACTGAAGTCCGTTCGAAAGTCCGTTGGTTTGAACGTGATGACGTACGAACAGACTAGAATAGGGAAGTTAATAGCCAGTAGTCAATAGCTGCCCTTGCGTCCTTTTTTGTCCGTCAGACTAGCATACAGACGAACTGATTTTTCGACCGGACTCGAGTCCGTCGGAAAGATTTGAAACATGTTCCAAATCTAAAGTCTGTCTGATTTTCGACATAAAAAGTCCGCTGATGGTCTGATGAAGCCCACACACAGCCGGATTGCAGTGATGGGAGTAAGTCACACATGTGCAAGTCATAAGCAAGTCTCAAGTCTTAACCTTCAAGTCACAAGCAAGTCCCAAGTTACTGTGGCGAAAAGCAAGCAAGTCAAGTCAAGTCCCTGCTAGAAGTCAAGCAAGTCAAGTCAAGTCATTTATTTTGGTCAAGTAATAAATTAAGTCAAAATACTGATCTACCCCGAAGCCAGGACTTGGGGGAGCTTTCTTTTGTGTGTGGGGGGGGGCTTTTGCCTAGGCCAAGACACAGCACTGGTGGTGACAAGTCATTGCAAGTCAAATAGCCCAAGTCAAAGTCAAGTCGCAAGTCATTAGTGACAAGTCAAAGTCAAGTCGAGTCATTTGTTTAATTTTGTCAAGCAAGTCGCAAGTCCTCAAACAGGTGACTTGAGTCTAACTCGAGTCAAGTCATGTGACTCGAGTCCCCCACCTCTGCCGGATTGTCCGACGGATTTGTTCTGTCGGAACAGTCCGTCGAAAAGTCCGGTCGTGTGTACACGGCTTTAGTCAGAATCTGAGGTAAGTCCTTTAACTGGCAGGACTGCAGAGAGAGAGAGGGAGAGAAGCCCTCTCAACTGCATATCTCCAAGATCATTTACGCCATTGCATGGCAACTGGCGGTTCACATCCTGTGCTGCCAATCTCCCCACCCCCTGTAACATCATTCACAGCCGCTCTCAGACTGACAATAAAACCAGGAGCGCTGCTGAGTTTTTATAATACCACACCTGTACAATGTCAATGCTGTTTGAGCATCATTTTGCCCGCAGCCTTGGCACAAAGTGCACCCAGTTTTTAAGAGGGTTTACCATCCAACATTCAGGGCATTCAGGGTCTTCCAACTCCATGAGGGTTGGCATAGGTTCACCGGGGGGGGGGGGGGGGGTGCAACAAACAATTTACTTACCAACTGCAATCAACAGGTGGCCAGAAGCGTGATAAAAAAAAAGAACATCTTAGTTGGCAGAGGGGTTGTCTTTTTTTTTTAGCTAGAAACAGGTGGTCCTATGGGGCTCCAGAGGAGGTGTTAACCCGTTGTGTGCTGACGTGAGGTGTGCTAGAAAAAACATTTACAATATTGCATAAAGAGCAGATATTCGCCTATTGTTTAGATTGAAAACATTTTTTATATTCTGTTATAGAGTACATGTAAATGAAGGATATGCCCTTCTGATTTCAACTTACTTTCTTGCCAGACTTCTTGTCACTTGGCTATACTAACTATGCTGTTCTTATAAAAATTAACTTTTAACTTAAATTTTTTTTTCTGAAATTTTTGTCCAACTAAGGAAGTAAGCTTGAGTTAGATAGACAGATAAATATGTTGTTTATCTTATCGTGCAGGCAGTTTTATTCCTAGCTATGATGCATGTTCTGTTGCTATCGTATCTTCTGACTTATCATGGCCATTGAGGAAGTGGCCAGTTCACTCAGTTTTCTAATCTTTGACGTTGCTGTTCTTCCACTGCCTTTCAGCTTCCTCTAGCTGATCACTGTCAGCAAAACCGATGAAACTGATATACAGTACATGTAGAGCCAGCCAATGTGGACATCTTTTCTGCGAGCAAACAATGGCAGCAGTGGGGGCCACTATGTGTACTGTAGGGTATCTTAGTATTAGTTGATACCCACTCCATTCCCACCATGAGTAGTTTTATTTATTCACGAAGGGCTGGCAGAATATAGTAAAAGGGGTTGTACAGTGTTTTTCAGGACTGAAAAAATAAAATGTAAAAAATATTTGTTTTTAGTAGTCAGGTTAATTATGTGTATGAATATTTGGTAATTCCATGTTCAGCCAGCAGGTAGTATTCTCATCTCTAATATATTGTTTAGCTGTGTATCCTTATCTGCCTTTCTGTAAGAAGTCAGTTTAAAGAGCTCAGTAGCAGAAGCTGAAATCCCTTTTAACCCTTCCCGCAGTAGGGCTTTGACTGAGGTTTCAATTAGAGACAGAGCGAAACAGGCAGACAACTCCTACTGTGCTGAAAACACCTAGTGCCCTGGAAATGTTTGTAATAGGCATAAGCATAATTCATTGAAAGAAATATATTTTTTTAAATTAGTAAAAAAAAAATCCAAAACATGATCTTATACACTGATGAGCCATAACATTATGTACGCTGATAGATAATGTGAAAAAAGACTGATTGCCTTGTTAAGTGGCATTTGAAAGTGGGTGGTATATATTAGGCAGCAAAGTGAACATGTCCCTGACGTTGATCTGTTGAAAGCAGAAAAAAGGCCAATGAAAGGATTTGAGCAACTTTGACATAGGCTAAACTGCTAGATGAATGGGTCAGCGCAACTCTGAAACTGCAGCTCTTGTGGGATGTTCCCAGTCAAAAATGGTCGGAGGAAGGAAAATTGGCAAACCAGGGACAGGGTCATGGGCAGCCGAGGCTCATTGATGCAAGTGGGCAGTGAAGGCTGGCCTGTGTAGTCCAATCCAATAGAGGAGCTACTGTAGCTCAAATTGCTGAAAAAGTTAATGTTGGTTCTGATAGAAAGGTGTCAGAATACACAGTGCATTGTAGCTCATTATGTATGGAGTTGCATAGCCGCAGACCAATCAGGGTGCCCTCGCTGACCCATGTCTACAGCCAAAAGCACCTAAAATGGGCACTTGAGCATCTGAACCAGATCATTGCAGCAATGGAAGAAGATGGCCTGGTCTGATGAGTTCAAGAATTGGTTTGAAGAACAGAAAAACGAGTTTGAGGTGTTGACTTAGCCTGCAAATTCTCCAGATCTCAATCCAATCCAGATGCTCAATCTGTGCGATGTGCTGAAAAAACAAGTCTCATCCATGCAGGCCCTAACTCAAAGCTAGTAGGACAGCTGTTCTGTGCAGAATCACGTATGCACACATGCGCCGTTTCTGCTGTGATTAGGGTGCCAGCCAATGGCTGTCCGCCGACACCCACTGATCGCCGAGGAGAGACACAGAACGGAGCTCTGCATATGTAAACAATACAGAGCTTTGTCCTGTCAGCAAGATTGGTGGAAATCCAGCACATCCCTTAGTAAAAACACCACACTGTGTACACATAAACACTGGTTAGGCACACATTTAATGCTTTGATCGCCCTAGATTAACCCCTTCCCAGCCAGTGTCATTAGTACAGTGTGTCACGGTTCTGTATACACTGATCCAGTGCCGGGTTTTACCCCCTGTCGGAGCTGCTCGAGTTCCTGCCAATCCGCCTTAAACTTAGGTATTATTAAGCATTTGCACCTATGGGTTAGTGTTCGAGCAACGTGTCTCCACGCTAAAGCCGGACCTCCCTGTTCCTCTGGCTTTTACTTTTCCTTCAGTATAATTGTAATCTGTGTGTTTTTTTGGTTTTGTCGCTATTCTCAGTGTTTTCTTTCTTGCTGCGTTTTTATTCCCTTGGGTGCCTGTCTGTATCTGTCTGTTTTCTATTGCTGTGGGTGCTCTCCACAGCATTGTTTCTTTGTTTTGCCTACTTCCCAGGGGGGGAAGTATAGGGGTCGCAGAAGTCGCCATTGCGACTGGGCCCCATGCTGCAGGGGGCCCGTGTGCCCCCCTCTCCCCGAGCGGTGGCTGCATATGGGACCGAGCTCCCCGACCCTCAGCCGATGCGTAAATCATTCGGCAGTGCAGGAGCTCGGTCACAAAGTGAAAGTAAGTGAGATGTGTCTAGCACACTGTGTGCTGTGCTCTCTGCCTCCCCCTACAGTGCAGTACCCGGCATGGAGAGTTTAAAGCGGGAGTCCCGCGAAAAATTTTTTTTTAGATGTCAGCAGCTGCGAATACTGCAACTGCTGACTTTTAAAATAAGGTCACTCACCTGTCCCGGGGTCCAGCGATGTCGGCACCCGAGACCGAACCGTCCCTCGATCCTCGGGTGCTGCCGCCGCCATTCTCAGTGAGGGAATCAGGAAGTGAAGCGTTGCGGCTTCACTTCCCGATTCCCTACTGGGCATGCGCGAGTCGCGCTGCGCTTTCTCAATGGTCCCCGCTATCTCCTGGGACCTGTGTCTTTCCCAGGAGACAGCGGGGGAGTGCAGGAGGGGGCGTGACTCCCATGGGAGTCTATTCCCGGAAGTGGGTGCAGATACCTGTCTTAGACAGGTATCTGCACCCCCCTCCCCCCTGAAAGGTGCCAACTGTGACACTGGAGGGGGGGGAGGAATCCGATGAGCGGAAGTTCCACTTTTGGGTGGAACTCCGCTTTAAGGTACAGAGCTGCAGCTGCAGATTTTTTAAAAGGCGATCTATATATGTTTGTATGCATGTGTGTGTGCTTATATGTGTGTGCCTGCATGTTTGGGTATGTGCATGTGTGTGTCTGCATGTGTGTGTGTGTGTGTGCGTTTATTTGTGTGCATGTGTATGTTTACATGTGTGTGCGCATGTGTGTGCATGTGTATAGAGTTATATGTGTGTGCGCATGTGTGTGTGTGTGTATAGAGTTATATGTGTGTGTGTGTATGTGTATAGAGTTATATGTGTGTGTGTGTGCATGTGTATAGAGTTATATGTGTGTGTGTGTATGTGTATAGAGTTATATGTGTGTGTGTGTGTGTGCATGTGTATAGAGTTATATGTGTGTGCGCGTGTGTGTGTGCGCATGTGTATAGAGTTATATGTGTATGTGCATGTTTGTGTTTGCTCATGTGTGTGCGTTTATGTGTGTGCATGTATTTATATGTATATGTGTGTATTTGCGTACGTGTGTGTTTACATGTGTGTATGTATATACATTACTTGTAATTCTGACCCCCTTTTTCTTTACGATCAGAACAGATTTTTTTAGGGTGGGTTCATAATACCAAGAAGAAAATACCATTTCTCTGAAAAGCGATGCAGATCGCTTTTCAGAGGCATTTGACAGGCAGTGAAGAGGCAATATGTTGCACCTTGACTAAAATGTTGAAGAAATGTTGAGAAACACTGATACAGAGAAACTGATCTCTCCATTCTCCTCCTGCAGCTGCTGAAAGGAGATGAGAAGTGGGGGAAATGGAAAGATCAGTTCCTCTATATGCAGTCGCACCCACCACGCCTCCTATGCAGCTTCTTTCTGCTGCCCCCCGTGTGCTCTCCAGCCCCCCTGTACTTTTTCCTGCCCCCCCCGCTCTCTCCTGGCCCCTCCCCTTGTCCCCACAGCTCAGCAGAGTTCCCCCCTCCCCTCTCCTGCCAGCTGCTGTAGGGTATCTGCATGGAGAGTCAGTGATCCATACCGATCACGGACTCAATCCATTCATAACTGAAACATAGTAAACTGTATTTACTATGCTTCAGTTTGCGAATAAAGGGGCAGCTCTATACAGAGCTATTCCTGTCCATTCATTCTGTGCAGCTGAGGCTGTGCTCTCAATCTCCTTACTCGTTCTCAAAGGTGAAACATCAGAGGTCTGCTTAGACCCCTGATATCTCACCAAAGCCCCCCAACTCTTAAAAAAAAAATTAAAATGTTTTTTATAAAATAATATTGTAAAACAATAAATAAATGGTAGAAAAATACAATAAAAATTTAAAAAAACAGACGCCAGTGGCAGAACTACCAGGGTCACAAACATCACACTTGCGACCGGGCCTTGGCATTTACGCCATCGGCTCGGAGGGAAGGGCCCCAGCTGGGGTTCAGGGGGGCCCTTCATGATTTCTTGCACCGGGGCCCTGAAGGTTCTTTTATTTATTTATTTATTTTTAATTTAATATTTTTATTTTACTTATATCACATTCCAATCTTAAATACATTACAAAGCATTTCATCCTACTTACGCAATATATAAACAAACAATCTGTTGGGTGCTTCCCTCCCCTAAAAAAAAAAAAAAAAAAAAAAAATTTAAAATGTAATTAGTTTTAATTTCCCTTTCTCCTCCCTTAACCTCCCTCCCCTCCTCCCCCTCCCTCTCATCACCTCCACTTATAACATTCAATAATAATCCCTGTGAATTATCTACATTCCAAACCAGTGTATTCACATATTATACCTTTATCAGGTCTCCTAGTGCACTTCAAGTGAAACAACAACAAGAGAAAAAAAAAAAAAAAAGGAAACCCCCCCCACATCAAATATTCCAGTGACAACCAAAATTACACTCCCCACTACCTTTACTCAAACCTTCCTAAACCTACTCCTTCTTTTGTTACCCCTGTGATTCTATATTCATTCCATTTCCTTGCATTCACCCTATTTCAACATTCTACATTTTCCTTTTTCTTTCCCCTAATCCCAATGTGTCAAATCCCTCCCTCCCCCCCAAAAATCCCCCCCCACATCAACAAATACTCCAACCTCACTCAAAGTGGTATTCCTCTTGTGACCACAAATTACAAGTGTTCTCCTCTATCCTTTTGTGTGAATATTGTACTCAAAAGCTGGCATAGCCCTAAAAGTGTAGACAGGGAGGAGATAGTTCCATAAAAACGAGAAAAAAAAAAAAAACCCCAAATAAATCCCCCCCCCCCAAACTCAAACCCCTCCCTTCCCCCCCTCCTCTTCATTATATGGGTGAGTCAAAGCCTCACCTCAAACCCCCTTCCCCATTCTCATCCCGGGCATCCTCCATTAGTATAATTATTCCCTTTTCCCACTTTTTAATCAGAGCAGCCCTGTTCTTTCCCGTTCCTCTCTTCCGGTCTATAATATCTCGGCTGAATACTGTTTCCAAATTTTCCATGTCTCCTTAAATTCCTCCTGTTTATCCTTAATCCTATATACCCACTCTTCCGCCTCCATTATTTTATCCACTTCTTTTTTCCATTCCGATACTGTTGGGCATCTAGTACTTTTCCAATATCTTGGTACCAGTGCCTTTGCCGCATTCAACAAATGGGGGGTGATACTCTTTTTATATACTTTGTTTGAAGATGGCATCCCATGAAACAAGAAGTGCAACACCGAGAATTTTATATGTTTTACCGTCATCTTCTTGATCCAGGGGGCCACTGCCTCCCAAAATTTTTTAATTTTCGGGCAGGTCCACCATACATGGAGGTATGTGCCTCTCTCCTCACATCCCCTCCAGCAACGTGCTTCTCCCTTTGGGAACATTTGTGCTATACGAGCAGGGGTACGGTACCATCTGGTCAGGAATTTGTATGCCATCTCCTGGATATGTGAGCTTATTGAGGAACTATGAGTTGTTTTAATCAATCTCTTTACCTGTAAAGTTGAAAACCTCTCTCCTATTTCTCTCTCCCAATCCTTAACAAAGTAGGGTATTGTAGTGCTATTCATTTTAAGTATTAGTTTATACATCCTAGATAATAGATGCTTAGCCTCTGGAATCTCAAGGTACCAGGATTCAAACACTGTGAGGGTATTCAGAGGTCTAAACAGAGACTTCCTTTTATTATAAAAATCTGTAATTTGAAAATATCTCCACGTGGACATCGGAATATCCCCCCATTCCTCTACCAGATCCTTTAGAGGGATCAGTTTGCCCGATGGCACTATCCTCGCACAAGTTACCCCTCCCTCTCTTCCCCACCCTTCTAAATTCCTTTTATCCTCCCCTGGTTGAAACCAAGGGAATCCCTCAAGTGGGGCCAGTGGGGAAATCATGGGTGCAATTTTACCTTGGGCGTTTACCCTATCCCAGACTAATAGTGTTGTTTTAGTTATAGGCGATGTCCATTCCGATGGTCCCCTATTCGCAGTTGGAATCCAGGGTGCTCCTTCTAAATCTCCACCGGCTATTGTTTTTTCCAAATTTACCCATATTTTATCTGCAGAGTTATGGCGCCAGTTCAATATTCGGACTAGCGCCACAGCTTTATAATACACATTTAAGTCTGGCAAACCTAACCCTCCCTCCTCTTTATGTCTCCTCAGTATATCATGTGATATTCTTGGATGTTTATCCCCCCATACAAAATTCGTAAGGGCCCTTCTTATCTGCCTGAAGAAAGCTTGTGGAAGTGTTATAGGAATGGTATATAAGATATAGATAATTCTCGGGAGGATATTCATTTTTATTGCATTAACTCTTCCAAACCAGGTCAACAAGTGACCCTTCCAACTTTTCAAATCTCTCTGTATTTTAACTAAAAGTGTGCCATAATTAAGCTCGTATAACTTCTTTAAGTTCGCTGTGATATTTATCCCCAGATATCTCAAGGAGTCCATATTCCAGATGAAGGGAAAACTATCTTGTATGGCCTTCCTGATCTTGGGGGGACATGACTTGGCATCAGGATTGATTTTTCGGAATTTATCTTAAAATTAGATAGGGCTCCAAACCTCTCTATTTCCCCCATCAATTCTTTTAAGGACTCTTGTGGTTTAGATAAGTAAAACAAAAGGTCGTCCGCATAGGCCCATACCTTATGCTCTACTGCCCCAATATGGATCCCATTAATCCCTCCATTCTTCCTTATTTTACATAGAAAGGGTTCAAGGATCAAGGCAAATAACAGGGGTGATAATGGACACCCCTGTCTAGTCCCATTACGGATCTCAAAACTATCCGATAGCCCTCCATTTACCTTGACCCTTGCTCTAGGATTATTATATAATGCCAGAACCCATCCCATCATACGTTCTCCCAGGCCCACCTCCCTCAGAAACTCCGACAAGAAGACCCAATCCACCCTATCAAATGCTTTTTCAGCATCCATAGAAATCAGTACCCTTGGAATTTGCTCTGGTCCATTTTGAACCCAGTGCAATATCTGTAAAGCACGAATTGTATTGTCTCTAGTTTCCCGTCCTTTTATAAATCCTGTTTGATCTAGTTGTATTATTTTTGCTATATGATCTTGCATCCTAAGGGTCAGAATTTTGGATAGGATCTTCATGTCCGAGTTCAAGAGGGAGATGGGCCTATAATTAACACACATCTGAGGGTCCCTCCCCTCCTTCGGTAGGACCGTCACATGTGCCATCAATGCTTCCGGTGACAATGGGTTGGAGATTGTTATAGAGTTAAGATAGTCACAAAGAGGCTGGGCTAGCTCTGGAAGAAACTTTTTATAATAAGTGTTTGTAAAACCGTCAGGGCCCGGGCTTTTCCCCAGTGATAGTCCTCCCACCACCTTACCCAGCTCCTCCACTGTAATTGGTTGTTCCATTTCCTCCAGTGCCACAGTTGAAATTACTGGTATTTCTGCTGTCCTTAGGTATTCCCTGATCTCCTGCCTCACTCCTCCCCCTTCTTCTCTTCTCTTGTCCCCCTCCATATTGTATAGAGATCTATAATACCTTTGGAATTCTGCTGCAATTTTATGGGAGTCAATAACTTGTTTATTATTTACTATTAATTTATGTACATGCCTTGCTTCCTGTTGTTTTTTTTAACTGTCTTGCTAGCAGTTTTCCCACCTTGCTACCTTGTTCATAAAACCAGTGCGCGTAGTATCTTTGCTTATTTTTAACTTTCAAATCCAGACATTTAGTCAACTTAGACCTCAGCTCTACCAACCTATTATCATCCTCCGGGTCCCTACTGTTTTTATGTTTTATCTCATTTCTATGTATCTCCTCTAGGATATCCGTAATTTCCTTTTGTTTTTCTTTCTTAAGACGTGAGCCCTGTGCAATCATCTCCCCCCTAATAACCACTTTATGTGCTTCCCACACTACTTGATTGGACACCTCATCTGGTCTATTGATCTCGAAATACGATATCAGTCCCTCCTTAAGGGTTTCAAAGACCCTTTTATCATCCAATATGGATTCATTTAATCGCCAGTTCCTTTCTTTTTTGCCTACACCACTCATTCTAAAGCTCAAAGCTACTGGCGCATGGTCTGATATCGTAATTGAGCCAATTACTGAGGATTTCACAAGATGTAAATCAAATTGGTCAACCAATAATAAATCAATCCGTGAATAGGTATTATGTACTCTTGGGTAGTAACTATAATCCCTTTCACGGCTATGCAGAATCCTCCAGCTATCTACCAGGTGAAGCGCTCTCAAACTCTTTCTTAAATGTCTCTGAGCCCGAAAAGATAGTACTGTCTTACCAGACGAGGTGTCCATTTCAGGGTCTAAAGTAAGGTTAAAATCCCCTCCCAATATCAGTATACCTTCCCTCATCTTTTCCAGTTTTTTCATTGTTTTTGATATAAACTCTACTGTACCATTGTTAGGAGCATAAATTGATGCAAACGTATAGCATTGATCCTGTATTCTTCCTTTTACAACCAAAAAACAACCTTCCAGATCCCTCTCAACTTTTACAAGCAGAAAAGGAGTTGTTCTATTAAATGCTATTGTGACACCTCTAGCTCCACGAATAGGTGAAGTCGAGTGAAACCATTGATTAAATGGAAAACCTGGCAATCTGGGGGTCGACCCTGCCGCGAAGTGCGTCTCCTGGAGGAATATAACATCTGCCCCCAGGCTACGCAGTTCACACCAGAGGCGCCCCCTCTTACCAGGCGCTCCTAGGCCCCTTACATTATATGATACTATCTTCACTTCTGCCATTTAATCCATCTGTATATACCCTCCTGTACCTGTCTCACGCTGCTCCAAGGGATCCCCTTATCTTCTCCGCAAGTATCTCCATTCTGAAAGTAAGAAGATGTACAATGCCCGGGATGGATGAAACTGAATGAAGAAGAGGAGAGAGAGAGGGTACAGAAAAAAAAAAAAAAAGGGATACAGGCCCCCCCCCCTCCCAACAGATACACACACACATTATATTTCCTATCATCTCCCCTAGTTGGTGGATCAATCCCCCCATAGGTATACCTCCTATCCCTGAGATTGTCCTCCTTTCTGCCAAACTGCAGAAAAATTAGTCCCCCTTTTGGGACTTTCCTATTGGGGCTAAGATGTCTCACGGTATGGATTAAGGAGATCCGGTTTCTCCCTAGGCCCCAAGGGCAAGAGGAGCCATTTACACAGTTGATCCTATTAATTCTAAGGACAAAAGACAGATAGATATCTGGGACTCTGCATGCAAGCTGGCAGGGTTATCCCAACCCAGGGATTCAGAGATAAGAGGGAGAGAGAGAGACACAGGAGAGAAAGGGAGAAGGGGGAAGGGAAACACCAGACAGGGGAGACCCCCTCCCAGTCCCCCCACCTACCCCCCCATAACACCTCTCCCCCTCCACCCCCCCCACCTCCCCCCTCTCCCACCCAGATACCCAACACTTTTTCTCTATCTATAATCATATAATCATATTTGTCCATCTTTGTTAATCTTCCTTCCTCTACTTCTACTTGGAACTTGATTCCACTGTTCTGGATGTGGCAAAGGTGGTCTAGAGCTATTCAGTCTCCAATCTGGAAAATCGATCAACGGCACTCTGTCAATTTCAATAGCCTCTGGGGATTGTGCCCCCAGTATTTGACAAAACAACTCTGTCACCAATTGTACAAGATCTGCAGCCCCATGTCTCTCGCTTAAACCCCTTATATGAATATTCTGCCTGCGTGTTCTATTTTCTTGATCGTCGATTTGATCTAATAGCGAGTTTAGTTTTTCCTCATATTCCTTTACTACCTCTTGAGTGTCCACCACCGCTTGCTTAAGATCATCCTGATTCACCTGAATTTCCTCCACTCTGCGTCCCAAGGCTATTGTATCCTCTCTGATCTCTTCAACCATTTGTTTGCAGGACGATTCCACCATAGAGATAAGTAATTGTATGTCGTTTTTAGTGGGGAGAGATCTCAGGTGTTCTCTGAATTCCTTATCCAGGTTTATCCTCACTATTTCCGGCTGGTATGTTTCTTGCTCTGTACTGGGGGATTGAGTCATGGGAGTCATGGGGGTCCGTTGCTGCTTCTGTACTACTCTGTAATTAGCAGCTTCCTTTTCTCCTCCATGCGGCTCACTCCCACACTCCCCCACCCCCAGTCTTCTCTCCTGGGGCCGCTCTGGATTCCGTTCCCTCATTTCCCCATGTATCTTGTCCCCCCCATCCTCCTTCCACCTTTTGGCCCTCTCTGTGGTTTTCTTTATAACTCAGTCCCATCACTTCATGGTTGCCTTGCTTGTAGCATACCCCACTTTCAACCCTCTCCACTCCCCCTTCCGCCAGGTCTCCCATCCTCCTTAAGCTCTGCTGGTCCCTCACTGGTGTCTCCTCACCTTGTTTCTGGCTGCTTCTGGCGTCTGACACCGCAGACCTCACTCCGCCATGTCCTAACAACCTCCGTTCAGCCTTACTTTGTTCCATGTTCTGCGGTGACAGGTAAGCTTTCATACCGCCAGGCTGTGCCTTCCCCTTACTACAGGGGTGTAATGCATTGCGTCTTTGAGCCAACATCTCCTGCTCGATCTCTCTCGGCTGAGTGAGGGAGTTTAACAGAGGGGAGGGGTATGCTAGTGCCGATGCTCTCCACTTCCCGTCTCTCCGTGCCGGCGTCTCTGGCTGCTCTCTCCCGGCTTATAGAAGAAGCTAGTGGAGGAGATAGAGAGGCTGTTACTGGACCTCTCTGTTTCCGCTGTTTTTGTGCCGGCGCCTCCAATGGTTCTTCTCCTGGCTACGGAGGAGAGACTATGGGTAGAGAGGAAGGAGCTATCGGTAGAGCTCACCACTCCTCGTGTCCCTCAGAGCCCGGGAACCTCCGCACGCAGCGCGTCCTCTCTCCATACCATGTCCCCCACTGCAGTGCTGGTTTGGCCCCGAAGGTTCTAGTTACGCCACTGCTCCTTCCCCTCATTCCTGCTTGCTGTTTCCTTCTTTCTGTGTTTTTTCCAAGCTTCCCCTGCTCTCCTGTGCCTTGAACTTACTTGTTCCCTGCATCCTCCCCCTGGGCCTAGTGTCTCTTCTTAGCTGGCTGCCGTAGTCTTTTCTTGGTACATTGTATCCAGTGTGTATCCTGAGTCCTTCCAGTGTGCTATTTGCTAGCACTGTGCCTGCATGGGTGTGTTGGAGAGCCGCAACCTGGGGGCTGCCTTGCAGTGCAACTTCCACACCTCCATTGGCTCTGGTGAAGGTCAGGCGGCTCCTTAGATTCTGCGACTGTGATACACCTCTGTTTGCGTGCAGTCAGACTTCTCCTGCATCTTCTAGCTTCTAGGGCTGGTACCCTGGAACACCCATTTACTCATTCCTACTGCCCCACTAGACCCAGAGTTTTACACTGCCAGGTGTTCCAGTCCTCAGATTGTGACAGTGACAGTGCATATTTTTAGCATTGATCACTGTATTAGTGTCACTGGTTTTCACAAAGTGTCAGTTAGTGTCAGATTTGTCGCCGCAATATTGCAGTTCCACTATAAGTCGCTAATCGCCGCCATTACTAGTATAAAAGATAAATAGATATATAAATAAAAATTCCAGTATATAACATGGTTGTAGACACTATAATATTAGTGCAAACCAATAATACCAAAAATATGAAGCAGAATACATATTAGCCTAAATTAACAAAGAAATTTCATTTTGTAAATTTTTTTTATTGGATATGTTTTATAGCAGAAAGTAAACAATATTTTTTTTGTAAATAGTGCAGGTTAAAGTAACGCAGTGCCATATAGCAAAAAATGGCCTGGTCATGAAGGGGGGTAAATCTTTCAAAGGGCAAGTGGTTAAGGACTGAAAGAAAGAACCAAAAAGCATATAGGCTGTATAGACTCTCACACAGTTGTTTTTGGGTTAATCAACAGCTTCCATTCCACTTCATTTCATTTTTTTCTCCTATTAAAGCATATATTAACCACCCAAAAAAAAAAGGATTCTGCTCCTTTAAAGCATGTTATATGACACAGTACTTGTCCTGTATCCTTTGGACCCCTGTAACACCTAAAAAACCTGGCTGATCCTTCCAGTTTCCCCCCACCCCTCTGTAAACTGACCACGGTAATCATTGCTGCTGAGCCCTGACACCGTGGTCAGTTTCCGCTGTCATCCGTCATCCGCTGTCTCCCCTCTCTGCTGCTGTGACATCCTCCCCCCCTCCCATCCCTGCCTTTTAGCTCCTGTGTCAGGGTCCACCCCCGCCCGCTGCTGCCTTAATAACATGTCTTACTTTCTATAATCTGTCCTGTCTTATAAGGATATGTCCCCCTGTGTGTCTGCTGTATAAAAAAAAGCAGTATATACCTTATCTGTGACTGCTAATCAGCGGTCACGTGATGCGCCGCATCTCTCTGGCTCTCTCCTCCCTTCCTCCTCCCCTCCAGATTAACATCAACGGGGGCATCTTGCCCCCTCCCACTGCTTCCTGCTTCTGTCACATGGAGAGAGGAGAGATTTGGCGTGTCCCGTGGCCGCTGATCAGCGGTCACAGATAAGGTATACATGGAGTGGGTGCAGCGCTAAAATCAGTGTGTAAATCCAAATAGAGAAAAAATGAAATTCCTTTCAAATATTCAGAAATGGTGAAAATCCTGAAATAATAAAATGTAAAACTAAGGCAGAGTCCCAATGTCTAAAATTGAGAGACTGAAAAACTATATTGCATCTATGATAAGGTGAACCTATTTAGGCAATGTAAAACTCTGTGAATGGCAAATATTATGTTCAAGTGCCAAAAATACTGTGAATGGCAAATATTATGTTCAAGTGCCAAAAATGATAAAAATGAAATAATAGTGATAACAACAGAAAATAGATTAAGTGAGATCCACAAAATTGTTCAGGTGGATATAATCAATAATCTATAAAAATTCACATAAACCAATCAGTGGAGAAAAACAAGATCAATAAATGTGAAAAATAAAACTGAATATTTTAAATTAGAACAAAGTCCCAAATGTATTTGACAGTGATTCAGGAAATGTCCATGCAGGTATAAAGACACAATGTAAGCATGAAGCCGTGAAGGAAAAAAAGGCCCTTCCTCCAAGCAGGCTATACACCCAAAGTGAGTATGTAATCTCCTTACCAGAAATAATGACCACAACAGCGGTCTCACCAAGCACAGGGAAATCTGTCTCACAAAAACTTATTTGGATGTCCCAAACTGCTGGATCCTTGTCACTCAAAAACATAAACAAAAATTGCGCCCATAGTGCAGTAATTTAAAAGAATTTATTTTAATCAAATAGGTTGCACTTACGAAATAGAGCTGATATACATGCGGTGTGTCAATGGATAAACTAGCGGCGTCTCCTCTGGATTCCTCTGCCTGCTGCTTGCCGTACCATCAATCTCCGAAGAGACAAAAGGTGATGAAGTCAGTATCACAGGCCCACCCTATGCGTTTCGTCACAATAGGACATTGTCGGGGGATTGGCTGCTGTGAATATGTCATCACGCACGTCATATAAATAGTGCCGCGGTGCCATCTTAACTGAGGGCCGCTATGATTATGATGATAGAGCATATAAGCTAGCGCCATTTTGACTATTGGCAAACTGACTAAAACTAAGCACAATGAGGAAGCGATAAATACTTGCGCCATCTAATGGCGGATTATAATAATACAGAACAAATAATGAACAACGGTCACAGCAAGAAACAAGGAGTGGAAGCCGAGACAGACATTACATTACAGTAAATAAGGTTTGAAAAAGCCGGCTATAAATACACATCTATATCGTATATATCTACAATAACGGTATCTACGATCTAAACAGTCTAAATAACACATGTATCAAAAATTCAAATTTAACAAAAATTTTTTTATATAAAAACCATAAAAAATGATAAAAAAAGGGGGAAGAGATAAAACTCAAAAAATTATGCATTGTTAATAAAGCAGTTTAGATCCCAATCAATGTTTGGGCCAAAGGGCACATAGGATTTCATATCAAAAATCTATTTGGTTTCAAGTCTGTAAATTGATCTAACCTTATTGACTCCTCTCCAATCTGGCTTGATCTTATCAATAGCCAAAAAAAGTGTCCCTTTGACCTTTTTATCGTGATATTTAGCATAATGCCTAGAAAGGTTATGTTTTGTGAAGCCATATTTAATATTACCTTCATGCTCATCTAAACGCACATGTAAGGCTCTTGTGATGTGATGAAAGACTCTATATTATAGGATCTGTTTGTCTGAGTGGATTGAAAATTTTCACATTTTCGTCCTCTGAAAGAATTGATTTGACAGATATTACATTTTCTGCAAGGGAAAAAACCTGTCATAGTTTGAAAGAAAGATATTGTTTTTGGAGGGTCTATAACATTGGGAGCAATACTATGACGTAAAGAGGAAGCACCTCTATAAATGATTACTGTTCGATCAGGGATAACAGGGCCAAGTATTTTGTCATTTTTTAATATGCTCCAATGCTTATTGAAGATTTTCTAAACTGAAAAATGCTGGTTAGTATACCTGGTAATCATAGAGAAACCAAATGTATTATCCGGGATTGGATTGGCTCTACTCGGGCCATTTAACATACTATCCCTGTCCATATCGCCAACAAATTTAATCGTCTCATCAATATCTGTTTCCATATATCCTTTATCCAGGAATCTAGATTTCAAAACCAAAGCTTGCTGAAAATAGTCTGAAACAGAGGTACAATTTCACCTAATCCGTTAGAACTGTCCTTTAGGTACCGCATTGAGCCATGTTGGATGATGGCAACTTGTTAAAGGTATGAAGGCATTACGGTCAGTCTCCTTGAAATGAGTGGTAGTGATCAGACATCCATCCTTCACAATGATATTGAGATCAAGGAAATGGATATGTGAATCACTCATCTCATACTGCAAGCAGATTCCTCTATCGTTAGTATTGAGTCTAGCAAAAAAGGCCTCAAGTGAGGGTTGATCACCCTCCCAAAGGAGAAGTACATCATCAATGTACCTTCTCCAGAGGCGTAACTCACTCGGGGGGTCAGCATCGATGACTTCCCTTTCCCAGTAAGCCATGAATAGGTTCGCCAAGCTCGGAGCGAACTTGGCGCCCATGGCTACACCACAGGTTTGTAAGAAAAAATTTCCCCCAAACCAAAAGTAATTGTGGCTTGTAGCAAAAACCAGAAGGTTGATAATAAAATCTTTCTGTATTGTTGTTAAAGTATAATGCTGATCAAGATAGAATTTCACAGCTTCCAAACCATGCTGATGTGATATGACGGTATATAAAGAAGCAACATCAGCGGTTGCCAAAATGCAACCATCTCTCCATTCACAATCAGCCAGTAATTTAATAACCTGGGTGGTATCTTTTAGGTATGACGGAGTTGTTACGACCAAAGGCTGGAGAAATTCATCCACATACTTCCCTATTCTGGCTGTCACAGAATCTATACCGCTGATGATAGGGCAGCGCCAGCCAGGTGGATTAGATAGATTCTTGTGAATTTTGGGCAAATAATACATAACTGGTACCCTTGGAGCAGAGGGCACCAGGTATGCTTTTTCTTTCTTATTAACAATGCCTAACTGGAAACCATCATCGATTATAGACAGAAGCTCTCTCTTATATTTAGCAGTAGGGTTTGAGGCTAATTGTTTGCATGTCATATTGTCAGATAAGAACCTGTCCATCTCTTCCTGATAGTCTTTCTTATTTAAAATAACAACACCACCGCCTTTGTCCGCAGGGCGGATGACAATATCATTGCGTGCACAGATCTGTTTCACACTTGATTGAAAATGATCATTACCTCTCGGTCTGGGTGTTTTAAGAGCCACCAGATCTTTAACTACCATCTCTTTAAAGATTTGTACTGATGGAGCAACAAAACCAGGGGGGTTGAATAACGAGGCATTTGACAACTTGGTATGTCGAATATAGGCCATATTATTAACACCAACCTGGGAGGGGGCATCAACTCCATGAATATTATTCTGGGAATTGGCTATAAGCACCACATTACCCTGAGGGGTACTATTAGCAATCACGTGACTCCGATACCCCAAGGAGTCAAGTAAGAAGTGTCTTTTAATATTGATTTTACGAATGAATTTGTGGACATCAATAAATGTCTCAAATTTATTGAGTCCTCGAGGAGGGGCGAATTTCAGTCCATGGCTAAGAACTCTTTGCTCACCTTCTGAAAGTTGAACAGAGCTCAGATTAAAAAGGCCACTGATGTTTACTTTTTTCTTTTCTTTGGACCTGACCCTCCTGCCACCTCTGACTCCTCTCTTTCTTCGTAACCCCTTTTGGGTCTGTTGTCGCTCATGGGAAAAAAACGGGAAGATTCCATTCTCCCAAAATCCGCAGGGGAGTCGAGTAAGTCTTGTCTTTGCCTTAGTGGGTAATCCACAAATTGATTAGGATGTCTGGTAATAACAGAATCTACCCCATAATTATCATCCCGATAATAGGAGAGTGGATCATATCTGTTTTGAAGGGGGATTAGATTATTTCTAGGGGTCTGTCTATTAAAATTCGCCCCATACTGATTAATATAGTCTCTAGGGTCCCCTCTATATTCACTTTGATTTTGATGACTATAATTATTTGCATAAGGTGTTCTTTGTTGTTGAAAAGCTCCCCTATTATTTTTTTGGTTTTCTGATCAAGATCTTCTTTTTCAAGAAAAAGTTTTAATTGGTCAGACTTTTGTTTATAAATTCCTTGATCTTTAAATGGGCCCAATTTATTTTTAACCAGGGTGATTTCATCATTAAGCAATTTTAGCTTGTTATGTTTTTTAGCCAATAAAAACAGTAAAAAACTAACCCCAGTATCATTAAAATACACAAACCTTCTAAATCATTCTCACCCTTTTGGGGATTCACTTCCCACCTCAGACTACGAGGTACCATTTTCTGTGCGACATATTGCTCAAGATATGTCACATCCCAATTAGTATGCAACTCAGAAACCAATAGATTCTTGAGCCTAAGGAACAGGCCGCTTATTTCGTCGGACTGTTCAACATTCCCATCAAATATACCATTAATGTTAATATTGTGCTGAGATCTAAAATCAAGAATGTCCATGTCCGAACTGTTAACGGTGCGCTCGAAGACAGTATGTGGATAAAAAATTGAAATAAATCAAATAAATAAAGCTGCCAGCACCAAACATCCTAAATACAAACTCAAATCAGTGGAAAACATGGAGTGGGTGCAGCGCTAAAATCAGTGTGTAAATCCAAATAGAAAAAAACTGAAAAAATGAAATTCCTTTCAAATATTCAGAAATGGTGAAAATCCTGAAATAATAAAATGGAAAACTAAAGCAGAGTCCCAATGTCTAAAATTGAGAGACTGAAAAACTATATTGCATCTATGATAAGGTGAACCTATTTAGGCAATGTAAAACTCTGTGAATGGCAAATATTATATTCAAGTGCCAAAAATACTGAGATTGGCAAATATTATGTTCAAGTGCCAAAAATGATAAAAATGAAATAATAGTGATAGCAACAGAAAATAGATTAAGTGAGATCCACAAAATTGTTCAGGTGGATATAATCAATAATCTATAATAAATCAAAAATAAATAATAAAAACCATAAAAATGTTTTATCATTTTTGGCACTTGAACATAATATTTGCCATTCACAGAGTTTTACATTGCCTAAATAGGTTCACCTTATCATAGATGCAATATAGTTTTTCAGTCTCTCAATTTTAGACATTGGGACTCTGCCTTAGTTTTCTATTTTATTATTTCAGGATTTTCACCATTTCTGAATATTTGAAAGGAATTTCATATTTTCTGTTTTTTTCTATTTGGATTTACACACTGATTTTAGCGCTGCACCCACTCCATGTTTTCCACTGATTTGAGTTTGTATTCAGGACTTTTGGTGCTGGCAGCTTTATTTATTTGATTTATTTCAATTTTTATCCACATACTGTCTTCGAGGGCAGCGTTAACCATTCGGTTCTTTTATTATACAGATAAGGTATATATACGCCTTTTTTTATACAACAGACACAGGGGGACATAGCCTTTTAAGAAAGAAAAGATTATAGAAAGTGACACATGTGGGTGAACAAACCCTTTAAACTGTTGCAAAAGTGGCTATGAATCTGATGGTGCATTTCTTGTTATAAATGTAGGTCAAAATTGCTGCTGTGATATCAAGTAGAAATTAACACTTGAACATTTCTCCTTCCTGTAAAATGTGCCAAGCAGTGAGTTGCCTAGCTACCAAATGTCTCTTTCAGCCAGTATAAGCATAAAAATAAATATTTCCACAGTATTAATAAATTAAGCAAATCCTCTAGCTGCTAGCTAGCCTTTCAAAAATTCTCCACATTTGTCTTTGATTTGTTCTTGAGGCAAATACCCTGAAATCTGTGATGTATGACATAGACGATTCAATCTATTCTTAGTTCTGTATAGAATAGAAAATATTAAACAAAATTTGGATCATGACAAGCTATCCTCAGACTTTATTGGTGAAGCAGCTGTACACATTATAAATATTAGGGAAGATCTAGGTTTAATTACTCCAAAAGGGCTCCAATAGTGGGTGGTGGTTTGGTTCCAAGTAGTTGGCTTTTCTTTCTGCATAAAATCATTATTTGGCCAAAAACTGGAATCCACAATTAAGAGTTGTTAGTCTGGTCTGATTCGTATGAATAGCAGGACCACACACCCATGCAGGATGCGAAGCACTTTGGTGACCAAGCCAAGAAGAGTTTATAGGCCAGGCAAAAAAATAAAAAATACCAGGGGTTGGAAAGGTACACAGAATTCCTGATGAACTCAGCAAAATGAAAGTACATTTTAAAAATGAAATGCTTCTACTAAATCTTTTAGACAGTTTAACAGTCCATTAAGTAGACATTAGATACACTGCCTGACAAAAGAGGAATGCCTATCTGAAACAATACTTTCCTGATTTCTATTCCCACTTGTCAATAAACTAGGGATCTTCCCCCTGAATTGCAGATAAAGAGCCTGTTTTCTAAAAGCCCACCCTTTAATCATTTTATAGTCACATTAGCTTCATGTGTATGATTTGTGAATGATTGTTGCTTGGAAATGCCTTAAAATAACTTTTGCAAAAGATGCTTCCTTATCTCACACTGAAGTGCTCTATGCTGGCATAGCCAAAGCCGGCCATAGATGGTTCGAATCTTGGCTGGTTCAGCAGGTACTGGCCAAGATTTTAACTAAGGACAGGCTGATTGTACCCAAGTTGATCCATCGATACGATCAGCATGTCGGATTTTTACATGCGATTATTGCTAGCAGTTATAGCCCCTAGCAATAATCACTGTGTTCTTCTGGCAGGAATAGCTCCCCCCACCCACACCCCTGCCAGTAGAACACAATAGCTCCGTGGGATGGATTGTGTTGATGTGGGGAATTGAGAGATTTTCTTTCCTGGTTGCAGGAAAGAAAATTGCATCATCTATGGCCTGCCTAGGTAACAGCCACACCCCCAGCACATGTGTCCTCACATAGACTTGCATGAAAGACAGGGTTGTATCAAACCCACCTGTGACAAATTTTTAATTCTTTCATCTCTCAAGGTCCAGATCTGAGCAATGCCCTCACTGGCAGATTTTGGTCCAAACAATAATTCTAGTTAATAGTTTATTAAAGAGGCCCTGTCTCCATACCACATATGATCATTACACAATTAATCGTAAAATATGTTTTATTTTGCTCACTATTGCTTCCTCTGGCCAATCAATCCATTTTGCAGAACTATAGGCATCATATAAAATTAGAATACTTCAGACTTTCTGGATGGGTGTTTTGGATCCTTCTCTTTCCTTGCTGTCTACTTCTCTTTATCCCTTCTCCCTTCCAGGCCACAATGTCAGCTGTTTCTAGTCTAGGGATATATTAACTGGCAGCATAGAAATTGTGTTTGGGAGCTTGATAGGCTGTGCCACAATAAGACCCCTTTCACACTGAGGCATTTTTCAGGCGCTTTAGCGTTAAAAAAAGCGCCTGAAAGAAGCCTCATCTGGAATCCCAAAGTGAAGGCCTGAGTGCTTTCACACTGGGGCGCTGCACTGGCAGGGCGTCAAAAAAAGTCCTGCAGGCATTTTCTTTGCAGCGCTTTCGTGTTTTTGCAGGGCTGGGTGCGCCGATGGCCCGAGCCCTTTCACACTGCCAGCGCCCGAAAAACGCCTGAAAAACGCCCCAGTGTGAAAGGGGTCTTAGTGCTGTGGATGCACCCTGTGCAATATTGTGCATGTGCAGGATTTCTGACCATCACAGGAATGACAACTCTAATTCCGCTGGGCCACATCCAAGATGGCACCTCCAGCAGCGAGAAATTACACTTGCAGTTCCTTTTCAGAGGACATTAACCTGCCAAAGTAAGCTATAAAGATATCTGGAAATTTTTCCCCCACATAAGCTATTACTTTCCCAAATTCAATCTTTACTCATTTTTTTTTACTACTTGATATGAAAACCATTCAAAACGAGAAATGTCCCCTACTAAATCACATATTTAATATTGGCCACCATAGCCCATGGCTATAAAGAGCTCAGAGGTTGAAAATGTAGCTTAAAAGAACCATCTTTAAAGTGGAAGTCCATGCAAAAACTAAAATCTCTGCATCTATAGCCACCAACATTCTAACACTAACCTCTCTAGCACTGTAAAGAAAAACTCTGTATACATACCCTTTCTGCAGGTGATCCGACCTGATCTCCAGCAGGGGAAGCTCTGCTGAGTACACGTCCGACAATGGCTGTGATATGAATTTGAAGTGACGTC
The DNA here is from genome assembly GCF_042186555.1 of Aquarana catesbeiana. Taxonomy (NCBI): domain Eukaryota; kingdom Metazoa; phylum Chordata; class Amphibia; order Anura; family Ranidae; genus Aquarana; species Aquarana catesbeiana. The sequence goes on from NC_133331.1 coordinate 140,222,810, forward strand.
ACCCATAGAGTTACTATGGGGCTTCCATTGACGGACGTGTCCTCTGCACCAGCCTCCACAGCAAAGCCGCAGCTGACAGCTCAGCATGGAATCAGAGCTTCCGCCAGTAGAGAATGGGTCGGATCGCCTACAGAAAACGTATGTATACCGATTTTTTCTTTTCAGGGCTAGATAGGTTAGTGTTAGAATGTTGGTGGCTATAGATGTAGGAATTTTAGTTTTTGCATGGACTTCCACTTTAATTCTTCTCAGACAGATTCACTCTACTATCCAGTTTATTCTGGAAGTACTTCTTTTGTTCAACTAAGACTGGGCCTTTAACCCTTATTGACTATTCACATTCTGCAACTTATTATCTGCATTCTTTAAGTTTCCTGAAAGAGAGACTCCAGCACAAACTTTTTTTTTACTTTTTAAACTGGGAAAGGATTGGAACCACTCTTTTCATTGCTGTGTCTCAGGGAGATTCTCCTACCCTTCCTGTCCCTGAGAACCAAACAGATGTAGGAGTAAATCTCCTCAAAGCGAGGGGAAATCCCACCTGACATTCATCATTGGAACAGGTGATCCATTGAGGAGTTTTGCCTCAGGGGACACAGGCAGCAATGAAAAAATGATAAAGGTTCCACTTTATACACATCTATAAAAAGAGCTTGGGTTGCGGTTTCACTTGAAGAGCATATGTGTTGCAAACACTTCTCAAAAAAGTTTGTTTCCTTCAGTATTTCTAAAAAAGGGTGCTGACTTTTTTAAGATCTATCTATCAACTGATATAGAGGATTTACAAGAACAGGAAAGAAAAATTACAATGAACAGAAAGAATAATTTTCACTTTTACCAATGCCAAAAAATACAAAAGAGTCCAAACTACTACATAGTCGATGTACTGTGTAAAGCATTCCAGAGAAACTGCCATCTGCTCATTGAGAGAAAACTGACAGTGCCTCCTGATAACCCACCCCTAGCAAAGTATGCTCACCCATTCACACTCCCCCACCACCTTCCAACAGCAGATCTCTGCCATGAGTAAGCTCCAGTGCTGGATGGTGTCAGGACTTCCAAAGCTGAAGATATCATCACCCTTACACATGACAGGGTTCTGGCCTGTCAACTCGCTACACAGACCAGAGCACTATTACATGGGGAAGGTCACATGCTCCTCAGTACCTGGAAGTCTCTTCTGTTGGAACAATGGTGTGAGGGCTCCCATGTAGCAGGAAACTAGCATAGATGAGTGAGTACACCTTCCTAGGGGATGGGCTTTCGGGAGGCCAGGGACACATTTGATATTGTTATCTACAGTCTTGAATCCATCCATATCTGCATGAGATGCTCTAAAGCAGGGGTAGGCAACCTCGACACTCTATCTGTGGTGAAACTACAAATCCCATCATGCCTCTGCCTCTAGGAGTAATGCCTGTGATTGTCAGGGTCTTGCAACGTCTCATGGGACTAGTAGTTTCAAAACAGCTGGAGGGCCGAAGGTTGCCTACCCCTTCTCTAAAGCTACATAGTCACTTGCCGAACAGAATTTTAGACTTGCTGGGAAGGTAAGCTCATGATTAGTGAAATATTTCTGCTGTTAATCTTTGGAAGTGTTACAGGAGAAATACATTCTGCTTGAACTGCCTGCTCACAATTTTAAAGTGGTATAGGATACCTAAACCATAGGATCAAACCCGAGCAGCTTTAACCTATATCCAATCTTTGAGAGGTGGAGCTCTACCTGAACAACATGAAAAAGTGAAGATCACCGGGGTTCTGCACTTTTTTTATTTATTTTCTAAGAAATTAACTAGCAAGGCCTAACTAAATAGTAGGGAAAACTTACAAAGATATAATAAAACAAACATCACTGTAAAATTTTAAACTTAGCCTACCTACCTTGAAAAGAGGAGATTAAGGGGGGATATGATCAACATGTACAAATACATAAGTGGCCCATATCGTGAATTTGGTGCTGAGTTATTCACTTTAAGGTCATATCACAGAGGACTAGGGGGCACTCTTTACGTCTAGAGGAAAAAAGATTTCATCTCCAAATACGGGAACGTAAGAGTAAGAGCTGTGAAAATGTGGAATAGACTCCCTCCAGAGGTGGTTCTGGCAATCTCAGTAGATTGCTTTAAAAAGGCCTGGATTCTTTCCTAAATGTACATATAACTGGGTACTAACATTTATAGGTAAAGTTGTAGGTAAAGTTGATCCAAGGAAAATCCGATTGCCTCTCGGGGAGGGGGCAGGAAGGAATTTTTTCCCCTGCTGCAGCAAATTGGAGCATGCTTTGCTGGGATTTTTTGCCTCCCTCTGGATCAACTGTGGGTGTAGTTTTGTGTATATGGGATTGTATTTTTTTACTTATTTTTTTAGGTTGAACTTGATGGACTTGTGTCTTTTTTCAACCTGACTAACTATGTAACTATGTAACTATGCCTTAAAAGTGGACAGTGTCAGTTAGTAGAGAAGTGGACAGTGTCCGTAGGGCAGTGGACAGAGTCAGCAGGGCACTTGCAGAGTCAGTAGAGCCGTGGATGGTGTCAGTCAGTAGAGCAGTGGATGGAGTCAGTCAGGCAGTGGATGGTGTCAGTCAGGCAGTTGACGGAGTCAGTCAGGCAGTGGACGGTGTTAGTAGTTAGAGCAAACAGGGGGGCCAGGCAACAGAAAGTGGGACCTGGAGAGGTGGGGTGGCAGGGGAGGCATTTAGTGGAACTGTTCGGCTGCATTTTCCTCCCTGCAGCAGCTGAATGCCGGAGAAAGGTAGAGGATGAAAAATGGCCATTCAGCTGCTGCAGGGAGGAAAATACAGCCGATCGGTTCCATTAAATGTTTCCCCTGCCGCCCTTCCTCTCCAGGGTCTCTAGGATCATCAACCCAGGGAAACGATCTACCCATCTACCTAGATTGTATAAAACAAAAGAGGGTAAATTACAAAGGTAGTAGAGTTATAACGTTATAAAGTAATAAGATAAACTTCAATAAGTCAAGGTTGACATAAGTAGGTTCAACGTTTTTATATTTAGGTAATGCCAAGGAGCAGAATACTCTATATAAGCTTTTTTAAAAAACAGAAAATGAAAGAGGCCCATATAAACTTTATTAACTAATCAAGACGTGCCATGTAAGGCACACGTGAAGCTGAGAAGCCTCAACCTTCGAGATTTGGTACTTTACCCAGCTTTCTTCTTTGGATTTACATTTAATCTGACTGATACTTTTTTTTATTGTACTTTAATTAAGATAATATGGACACTTTCAAAGTTTTGGATCGCCTAGGTTTCTAAGCATGTTCATTCACTTTGAATTATGGAACTTTTTTTAACTATCAAGAAGGGTTAGATCAAAGTACAAGTAAAGCTAAAACCTCATTAAATCAGGAAACAAATGTGCCTCTGAATTCTGAAAATGTTAGGAACATTTTCTTGTTTACAAGCTGTACTTAAGGCAAGTCAAGTGCAAAAGTCCTATTCATAAGAGGTTAAATAGGAACTAAAAATGTCTTCTTTTTTTTCCAGAAATATCAATATTGTATAAGATAAAAATTACACATTGAACAGATCTGTACACATAACAGGAAGTGATGTCATTCAAGAGTGTGGGTATCAAGAGTGTTACATAAAGAAAATTGAGCAAGACATTGACTCAGAGGACATGTTGTGTTATAGTGAAATGCATGATGTGGCTGCTTACAGTGGGTATAGAAAAGAATAACCTCCCCCTTTAAAATAATCAGATTTTGTTGCTTTGAAGCCTGAAATGAAGAAAGACACAGTTTTTGTTTTATCCAGCTGTATTTACTCAATGCAACTTATAACATCCAAGTGAAAGCTATAACAGCAACATATCAGAAAAAAATGAAAAAAATTCAAGTTGGAAAAAGGATCACCCCCTTATGTCAGTTTTTGACCACCTTTTGCTTTAATTTCAGCCTTTAGTTTGTTGGGAAATGTCTCTACTAACTTTGCACATCTAGACTTTGTAATATATGCCCACTCTTCTTTGCAGAACTGCCCAAGTTCAGTTAAATTTGATGATGACCATTTGTGGATTGCACTCTTCAAGTCATTCCACAGATTTTCAATGGGGTTTAAGTCTGGGCTTTGACTAAGCCATGTAAGGACATTCACCCTTTTCTCCTTCAACCACAGTGTGGTAATTTTTGCTATGTGCTTTGGGTCATTGTCATTTTGGAAGGTAAACCTTCTTTCAATTTACAACTTTCTGGCAGAGGGAAGCAAAGTTTCCTCAAGAGTTTGACGGTATTTTGCTCCATCCATTTTTCCTTCTATCTTGACACGTGTGTAGCACCCTCTACCTTAGGTAGGTAGGTGCTAGAGTAGTGTTTGTGTTTTTACAGCCAGTGCAGGTAAATTTAGGCAGGCCTAGCTGTGAGCTAGGCCTGTTTGTTTTTGATCTGCGGGCTGGGGAGTGATTTAGTGTAGCAGCAGGTGACTGACATGTACTTTATCTCTCTGGCGCCTCCTTTGTTTCCAGAGGGTTCTGGAAAAGAGTCAGGGCAGAGAGTGAGAGTGACATGGAGTGTATCTGGGAGCCCTGACCAATCCCCAACTAGGATTGGCAGGGGGCAGGCCTCCTATATATACTCATGGTCAGCCTGTTGTGGGGGGAGTTGTCAGGTGGAAGAACTGAATGATGGAGTGTTAGACTGTCCTGGCCTTTGAGGGAACCCCCTTTCTGGGGGGGGGTGAACTCAGGCCTGGAGCTCGGGAGCTGGGAGGGAGCCTCTCTCTATACGGTCATTGCGAGGTGTCCTAGAACAGGAGGAGGACAGTGGGGAGCACTGCCAAGCAAGTCATTCAGGAGGGATCCATGCCGGGGTTGGTGAGTGAGAAGCACAGTGAGAAGCTCTGGGAGAGACATGCCAGGACTGGATGTGAAGACAGAGGGAGAGACTGTGGTGTTGTTGAAGTTGAGTTGCTGCAGCCAGGAGGGTTGGCAGGATTTGCACAGGACTTTCTAGGATCAGTAGTCCACCAAGTTTCAGTTAGCACAAATGTCCTTTTTCATTGCTATTGGTTGCTACACCAAAGGGGACTGCAGACCCCTGCCAGCGAATGGCTATTATTCAAATTTTGGGACTTATTCAGAGTAAGGCCTAACCATGGCTAGTGGTGACCGGAATCTTGGATTGCGTAGTAGAGAAAGCAAGTGATCTCAAGTAGTGTGCTGGAGGAGTGTGGAGCTTTAGAGACTATCAATATAGATTCTAAATGATTGCTCAATTCACCCAGATTCATTGTCTGGGCATCCCATGACCCCTTTTCCCCATCCAAATTTAATCTCCTAATAAAAACAACAAAAAACAAGTAAAAGACTGTTCATTGACTGGAGAAAGTGTGCCTGAAATGGATGTCTGACCAAGCAGGGTGATGTGTGGATCTAGAACACACAGCGACCCCGCGGGGACACCGCTACAAGTGCTTCAGTCCCTGCTGCAGAGAAGCACCCCCATAACAGGATAGTACCACCTCCATGTTAACTGTAGCAATGGGGCTATTTGGAAGGTGAGCTATATTGGATTTCCGTCAGACATTGTTTGGTGTTGAGGCCAAATAATGACATTTTAGTCTCATCTAACCTCCTTAACCACTTCAGCCCTGGAAGGATTTATCCCCTTAATGACCAGGCCATTTTTTGCGATACAGCACTGCGTCGCTTTAACTGGCAATTGGGCATTCGTGCGACGTTGTACTCAAACAAAATGTATGTCCTTTTTTTCCCATAAATAGAGCTATCTTTTGGTGGTATTTGATCACCTCTGTGGTTTTTCTTTTTTGCGCTATAAACAAAAAAAGACCGGACAATTTTAAAAGGGAAAAAATATTTTTTACTTTCTGCTATAATATATATCCAAAAAAAACAAACAAATTTATTCATCAGTTTAGTCCAATATGTATTCTTCTACATATTTTTGGTAAAAAAAATTGCAATAAGCGTATATTGATTGGTTTGCGCAAAAGTTATAGGGTCTACAAAATATGGGATACATTTATGGACTTTTATTTATTTTTTTATATTTTTACTGGTAATGGTGGTGATCTGTGATTTTTAGCGGGGCTGCGACATTGCGACGGAAAATCTGACCCCAAGTGAAATTTTTTGGGAACCAGTGACATTATTACAGTGATCAGTGCTAAAAAGAAATGCATTGATCAATGTATAAATTACACTGGCAGGGAAGGGGTTAACACTAGGGGGCGATCAAGGGGTTAACTGTGTTCCCTGGGTGTGTTCTAACTGTGTGGGGAGGGGCTCACTGGGACAACACAGAGATCGCTGTTCCTGATCACTAGGAACAGCAGATGTCCTCTGTCAGAACAGGGATCCGCCTTGTTTACATAGGCAGATCCCTGTTCTGCCTTTCTGTGGAGCGATTGCGGGCTGCCTGGCGGAGATCAAGTCCGCCGGACCCGCGCGCGCTTCCGCGGCGTGAACGCACCCACGGTATCTATTGCATGAAGCGATGACCAGGTACGTCGTTTTGCGCAATAGAGCCAACTAGCTGCAGTATATGTATTGTGGCTGGGTGACAAGCGGGTAAACACATCTTGAAGATTCTGACGCCACATGGAAAAAGGTGTTCTGGTCAAAGACAAAAATGTAATTATTTGGCCTCAACACCAAACCATCCAAATAACACCATTCCTACAGTAAAACATTGAGGTGGCAATATCCTGTTATGGGGTGTTGTTCTGCAGCAGGAACTGGAGCACTTGTCAGGATAGAAGGACAAATGGATATGGCAAAATACTATCAAATTGTTGAGGAAAATCTGCTGCCCTCTGCCAGAAAGTTGTCAATGGGAAGAAGGTTTACCTCCCAACATGACAATGACCCAAAGCACAAAATGACCACACAGTGGTTGAAGGAGAAAAAGATGAATGTTCTTGCATAGCCTAGTCAGAGCCCAGACTTAAACCCGATTGAAAATTTGTGTAATGACTGGGAGACTGCAGTCCACAAAGGATCATCAAAAAACTTTACTGAACTTGAGTAGTTTCGCAAAGAATAGTGGGAAAATATTGCAAAGTCTAGATGTGCAAAGTTAATATAGACATATCCCAACAGACTAAAGGCTGGCATTAAAAGAAAAGGTGAATATTGTGAAAATCCTGCGAGCTACTAAATTAAATGAATAACCAAAAGGTAGGCTGACTATGCTGCTGGTACTATTCGCACTCTCATAAATGTGCCAAGTATATTTCAAATTTAAATAGTACCATGCTACAGTAACTGAAGTAATGGAACAATTATATTAATAACAATAATTATTAAAAAATTTAGAATCACAGTGCTCGATACTCCAAAATATGCATACATTAATCCAATATCAGTGGATAAATTAAATCAGTGCAAACAATGAATAGTTCATGCAAAAAAATGTATAAATAATAAAAGTGAAATAGTGATGAAAAAACGAAGATGCAATATCCTGCTGCAATATCCCACAGAGTGAATCCCAACTAGTGCTTAGACAGCTCAGACGAGTGTTCCATTTCTCATTAGTGCTCAAAGATCACTCAACAGATCACTTCCTGGTGCTCCCCCCTCCAGGAATATTCTCCCCTGAGGAGCGTGATCTCTACAATTAAGTGAAATCAATACAAGCCTTTTAGCCTCCCTGGGCTTTGACATTCTTTGCTGTTGTCCTCTCAGATATCAAAGATCACTCAACAGATCGCTTCCTGGTGCTCCCCCCTCCAGGAATATTCTCCCCTGAGGAGCGTGATCTCTACAATTAAGTGAAATCAATACAAGCCTTTTAGCCTCCCTGGGCTATGCCATTCCTGGTGCTCCCCCCTCCAGGAATATTCTCCCCTGAGGAGCGTGATCTCTACACTTAAGTGAAATCAATACAAGCCTTTTAGCCTCCCTGGGCTTTGACATTCCTTGCTGTTTTCCTCTCAGATATCAAAGATCACTCAACAGATCACTTCCTGGTGCTCCCCCCTCCAGGAATATTCTCCCCTGAGGAGCGTGATCTCTACAATTAAGTGAAATCAATACAAGCCTTTTAGCTTCCCTGGGCTTTGACATTCCTTGCTGTTGTCCTCTCAGATATAGCTCGTGCTTATATCCTCCATAAAACTTCAGTTTGTTAAATAAGTACAGGTTACTCACAGTGCTCAGGTGCTTCCAGCACACCAGGCTCTGACAAGCATTAAAATCTGTGTTTTGAACACACCGCTCTCTCCACACAAGCCTCGCAGACAACGATCCGAATCCCAGCTCCACGCTAGATGCAGATGTCTTCACTGTCCTGGCCCCTCCCTATGCTTGTGTGGAGAGAGCGTTTTTGTATAGTAAAAGCACATTTATACACGGCAGAGGTCTGAGCTTCCTTGCTTATACTGTAACCTTAATAGATAGACACAAACATAACACCCTTGCCTGAGGAAAACCTTCCCCTATATTCATGGAGCCCAAAAAAAAAAAATACAAAATTATCTAATTCATCTACTGGTTTAGGTGAAGGGGTCTTCCATGTTTAGAGGACAGCAAGTGAAGTGCTAAGGTTGCTAGGTCCCCCAGATTTGTGGAAATTTATTTGGGCATCCCATATGTTCATACTGTATATCAATTTCATATATTGTAGATGCATATTGATCTAAGTCTTCAATAGGGATGAGCCGAATACCCCTCGGTTCGGTTCGCACCAGAACCTGTGAACGGACCGAAAGTTTGCGTGAACTTTAGAACCCCATTAAAGTCTATGGAACTCGAACGTTCGAAATCAAAAGTGCTAATTTTAAAGGTTAATATGCAAGTTATTGTCCTAAAAAGGGTTTGGGGACCCGGGTCCTGCCCCAGGGGGTATGTACCAATGCAATAAAAAGTTTTAAAAACGTCCGTTTTTTTCGGGAGCAGTGATTTTAATGATGCTTAAAGTGAAAAAAAAAAGTGAAATATTCCTTTAAATATCGTACCTGGGGGGTGTCTATAGTATGCCTGTAAAGTGGCGCGTGTTTCCCGTGCTTAGAACAGTCCCTGCACAAAATTAGATTTTTAAAGGAATAAAAGTCATTTAAAACTGCTTGCGGCTTTAATATAATGTCGGGTCCCGGCAATATGGATGAAAATCAGTGAGACAAACAGCATGGGTACCCCCCACCCCCCAGTCCATTACCAGGCCCTTCGGGTCTTGTATGGATATTAAGGGGAATCCCGCACCCAAATTAAAAAAAGGAAAGGCGTGGGGCCCCCAGGCCCTATATACTCTAAACAGCAGTATACAGGCGGTGCAAACAAGACAGGGACTGTAGGTTTGTTGTTAAGTTGAATCTGTTTGTAATTTTGAACTGGTACAATTTTAAAGTGTAGCTCCAGCCAAAAAATCTATTTTAAGCTTTTTAGAAAACATGGGGAAGTGTTATCATCCCTGTAATATTTGTTTTGCTGTCTGTGCATCTCCTCAGAAGATTTCACCTCACTTTCTGTCCCAATGACACGAGTTTTTTGAAAATTTGGGGTTTTTAGTGAAACAAGGATTGGTGATAAAGCATCAATAAGAGGAGACACGTTTTTCCCATATTAACTCTTACAGGAGAGAATTTCCCTTCCTAGGGGTAGATTTCATCTCTCTTCCTGTTGTCTCCTTCTGTTTGCAAGTAGGAGTCGTTTGTAAGTTGGATGTTTAAAAGTAGGGGCCTGCCCTATATACTCTGCAGAAATTGGGGCCTTAGGTGTTGGTGTTGCCACAACACTGTAAGCCCTCACAGTTACTTTTGGTGGGCGCAGGAACGGGCCCTGCTGTGAAATATTAGATCAAGAATTGTAATTAAATGCCATTGTTGAACAGTGGTAGAAAAAATGGGCCTTTGGTGGTGGTTGTGGTGGTGCTGGTGCCACAACACTGTAAATCATCACAGTTACTGTTGGTGGGCGCTGGAACGGGCCCTGCTGTGAAATATTAGGTCAAGAATTGTAATTACATGCCATTGTTGAACAGTGGTAGAAAAAATGGGCCTTTGGTGGTGGTTGTGGTGGTGGTGGTGCTGGTGCCACAACACTGTAAGTCATCACAGTTACTCTTGGTGGGCGCTGGAACGGGCCCTGCCATGAAATATTATATCAAGAATTGTAATTACATGCACCTGTTGAACAGGGGCAGAAAAATTGGGCCTTTGGTGGTGGTGGTGTTGCCACAACACTGTAAGCCCTCACAGTTACTCTTGGTGGGCACAGGAATGGGCCCTGCTGTGAAATATTAGATCAAGAATTGTAACTACATGTCCCTGTTGAACAGGGGCAGAAAAATTGGGCCTTAGGCACTGGTGCCACAACACTGCAACCCCTCACAGATGCTATAGTTGGAGCGCAGGAATGAGCCCTGCTGCAAAGTATTGCATCGAAAATTGTAATTATACGCCCCTGTTAAACAGGGGCTGAAAATTTGGGCCTTGGGCACTGGTGCTGGTGCCACAACATTGCAACCCCTCACAGATACTCTAGTTGGAACGCAGGAATGAGCCCTGCTGCAAAGTATTGCATCAAAAGTTGTAATTACACGCCCCTGTTAAACAGGGGCAGAAAAATTGCCACAACACTGCAACCCCTCACAGATGCTATAGTTAGAGCGCAGGAATGAGCCCTGCTGCAAAGTATTGCATCAAAAATTGTAATTATACGCCCCTGTTAAACAGGGGCTGTAAAATTGGGCCTTGGGAACTGGTGCCACAACACTGCAACCCCTCACAGATACTATAGTTGGAGCGCAGGAATGAGCCCTGCTGCAAAGTATTGCATCAAAAATTGTAATTATACGCCCCTGTTAAACAGGGGCTGTAAAATTGGGCCTTGGGAACTGGTGCCACAACACTGCAACCCCTCACAGATACTATAGTTGGAGTGCAGGAATGAGCCCTGCTGCAAAGTGTTGCATCAAAAACTGTGATTATACGCCTCTGTTAAACAGGGGCAGAAAAATTGGGCCTTGGCCACTGGTGGCGGTGCCCAGAACCAAAAATGTTCTTACAAGCTATCAGCATGAAAATTGAGGAGGAAGAGGATTGTGACTCAGCATAACAGGATAGTCACTCAACATCAGCATAAGCAGTCTTGAAGGGATCTCACATTAAAAAAAATCAATCGGTTACATCAGCATCAGGTGCTTGGTAGCTGGTGATCCAAGACCGATTCATTTTTATAAAGGTCAGCCGATCTAGCGATTCGGTGGACTGGCGCACCCTGTGATTGGTTACAAAGCCTCCAGCAGCACTGAATGTGCATTCCGAAAGAACGCTGGATGCAGGACAGGCCAGTAGCTCAATTGCATACTGTGCAAGCTCTGGCCAGTGATCCATCCTCAAGACCCAGTAACCCAGAGGATTTTCGGTGGGAAAGGTGTCCAAGTCTGATCTTGCCCCTAGGTAATCCTGCACCATGTGAATCAGACGCTGGCGATGGTTGCTGGAACCGATCAGACCTTGGGGCTGCGGACTAAAAAATTGTCTGAACGCATCGGTCAGATGGCCACCTTCTCCACCGCTCCTTCTGTGACTGAGAGAAGCCTCAGCAACATGTTGTCCAGGAGGACCAGGAAATTGTAACCTCCCAGGCTCTGGAAACGTGTTGCACAAACATTTCTGCAAGGCCTCCCGAAGATGTTTCATCCTCTGCTTCCTCTGCGACGGCAAGATAAGGTTCGCAACCTTACCCTTGAAACGTGGATCAAGGAGGGTTGCCAGCCAGTAATGATCCCTCCCCTTGATACCATGAATACGAGGATCTTTCCGCAGGCTTTGCAGGATCAGGGAGGCCATGCAGCGTAGGTTTGCTGAGGCATTCGGTCCAGAGTCCTCTGGGTCACTAAGGATGACATGATCCGCAGCCACCTCCTCCCAGCCACGTACAAGTCCATGGGTTTCTTCGGACTGTAAATGATCCCCTGAAGACTGCTGCTGATGCTGAGTGCCAGACTCCACTTCCATGCTGACACAATCCTCCTCCTCCTTCTCTTCCTGTGTGATCGGCGGGCACGCAGGAACACTGTCTAGATAAAGGGGGCCTTGAGAGGTAAGGAAGTCCTCCTCTTCCTCCCACCATACCTGCCTTAAGCTGGCGTGGCATCAACCACCTCTGAACCTGCCCCTGCAGAGCTGACAGAATCTCTGCCCCAGTGTGGCTCCTGTCCCCCAAGCACACCAGCCCAAGCACCGCATGGCATCTTTTTTCCTGCGTGCTTGCATAGCCCCTTGAATGCCTACGGAGCACCGCTGGTTCCAAATCAGCACAGGAAGAGGCCATGGAGGAAGAAGAAGAGGAGGGGGTGGAGGTAAGAGGTGTGGCAGAATCACCACTAGTAGAATTTTGCAGGCATGGTGGTGGAACAACCTCCAACACTACTGCACCCTGTCCTGCATCCTTCCCAGCTGCCAGAAGAGTCACCCAGTGCGCGGTGAAAGATAGGTAATGTCCCTGTCCATGCCTGCTGGACCATGAGTCAGCGGTAATATGTACCTTACCGCTGATCGCCCTGTCCAGCGAGGCCAAGACATTGCCTTCCACATGCCGGTAGAGAGCCGGAATCGCCTTCCATGAGAAAAAGTGGAGTTTGGGAACCTGCCACTGAGGAACCGCACATTCCACAAACTCACAGAAGGGGGCAGAGTCTACCAACTGAAAAGGCAGCAGTTGAAGGGCTAGCAATTTAGCCAAGCTAGCATTCAACCGCTGGGCATGTGGATGGCTGGGAGCGAATTTCTTTCAGCGGTGCAGCAGCTGGGGCAGGGAAATTTCCCTGGTACAATCTGACGTCGGTGTGTAGCGATAGCAGATTGCCCGCAAGTGCTTGGCTGTGACACACCTAATTCTACACCTTCATTCCTCTCAGTGCAGGTTTCAGAGAGGACTGAAGGTATAGTGACAGCAGTGCCCTGCACATGCGGAGCTCTGCGGTATGATGCAGTCAGTGTGCTGCCCTTAAGCTGGCCCCTGGAGGGCATCCTGCCTCATTGGAGATGTGCCTCCTCCTCCTTATCCTCTCTCCTATCAGGCACCCACGTGGAGTCAGTAACCTCATCATCCCCTCCCTCCTCATCACTGGAGCAAAGCTGGCAGTATGCTGAAGCTGGGGGAACATGACTGCCAGATTGCTGTCCTTCTTGGGCACCCCCTCTCTCTGGGCTCACATTACTGCCTTCCTCTAGCTGGGTACCATCATCGGAGCCTTCAAAATGCTGGGCATCCTCCTGGAGCATGTACCCAACACTGTGGTCAAACAGTTTGGGGGACTCCTCAGGAGGACATGGTGGGGCTAGGGAAGGAGTGACTGATGCCATTGAGCCGAGGGAAGAGGCCAGACAAAGTACCCTGAGCATGGGTGAGAGAGGATGAGGAGGATGAGGACAGCTTAGTCATCCACTCTACCAAGTCTTCCGCATGTTGAGGCTCAACATGGCCAGCTGCCGAAAAAAGGACAAGTGTGTCCCCGGCCACGTGCTAATGAGGATCCACTGTCTCCACGACCAGCACTGTTGCCTCTAGACACAGAGCCTGCTTGCCCTCTTTTATTGGCTTGTGACTGTCTGCAGTGAGATGTAGCTGCACAAAGGTGGGATGTATATATATATATATATATATATATACTGATACTGCAGCTAGCAGAATCAACTGCCTGCCTGTAGTATTATTAGTATGAGAACACCAGCAACTGTCTTCAGGTAGCTTTAAGTGCACACTGTGCAGAGGACACAGTACACTAACTGTAAATACTGCAGCTGCCTGCCTGTGGTATTAATAGGATCAGAAGAACACCACCAATTTTCTTCACGTAGCTTTGGGTGCACACTGTACAGAGGGTGCACTACACTAACTGTAAATACTGCAGCTGCCTGCGGTACTAATAGGATCAGAAGAACACCACCAATTTTCTTCAGGTAGCTTTAGGTGCACATTGTGCAGAGGACACACTACACTAACTGTAAATACTGCAGCTGCCTGCGGTACTAATAGGATCAGAAGAACACCACCATTCAGGTAGCTTTAGGTGCACACTGTGCAGAGGACACACTACATTAACTGTAAATACTGCAGCTGCCTGCGGTACTAATAGGATCAGAAGAACACCACCAAATTTCTTCAGGTAGCTTTAGGTGCACACTGTGCAGAGGATGCACTACACTAACTGTAAATACTGCAGCTGCCTGCGGTACTAATAGGATCAAAAGAACACCACTAATTTTCTTCAGGTAGCTTTAGGTGCACACTGTGCAGAGGACGCACTACACTAACTGTAAATACTGCAGCTGCCTGCGGTACTAATAGCATCAGAAGAACACCACTAATTTTCTTCAGGTAGCTTTAGGTGCACACTGTGCAGAGGACGCACTACACTAACTGTTAAATACTGCAGCTGCCTGTGGTACTAATAGGATCAGAAGAACACCACCAATTTTCTTCAGGTAGCTTTAGGTGCACACTGTTCAGAGGACGCACTACACTAACTGTAAATACTGTAGCTAATAGGACTAATAGGATCAGAAGAACACCAGCAATTTTCTTCAGGTAGCTGTAAATACTGTAAAAACACCTGCCTGCCTGCCTGTCAGTAGGAAGAGAATATCAGGAACGGATCTAGCTAAACTGAATACAGTGTATATATATATATATAAATATATATATATATATATATATATATATATATATATATAACACCTAGGATGCATATATACACAATACACTGTAAGTGCAGCTAACTGACTCGCCTGCCTAACTTAAATCAAATGACACTGTCTCTCTGTCTATCTCTCCGCCGCCGCCGCAGCACCCTACACAAGGCCGCCATGCAGGCGGCCTTATATAGTGTGGGGCGTGTACTAAACCCCCTGAGCCTTAATTGGCCAAAGCCACCCTGGCTTTGGCCAATTACGGCTCTGTACAGACAGCGCTGTGATTGGCCAAGCATGTGGGTCATAGTGCATGCTTGGCCAATCATCAGCCAGCAATGCACTGCGGCATTATGGGCCGTGATACGCCACTCGAATTTGGCGCGAACGGCCCATAACGTTCGAAACTCTACAAACAGTTGAACATGCGATGTTCGACTCTAACATGGGTTCGACTCGAACTTGAAGCTGATCCCTAGCCTTCAATTGAGTTAGTCTGGGCACTTGTGCTTCTATCCAAGTTTTAGCTATTCATTTTTTAACCATGAATATGTTTTGTAGAAGAAAGTGAATGTATATCAATTTGACATTAGGTGTTCTAATATGCCCAGTAGGCATATCCTGAGGCTCTTGGCCACTGCTGATCTCATTACATCATGTAGGAAAGTAATGACTTGTAGTTACAGTCATGCCCAAATCATGTAAACAAAAAAGTGCCCAGTTGTTGTTAGCATTTGGGGCATAGATGGCTGTATGATGGTTTCAATTTAGCAAGTCTAAGACGGTTAGATATTTACGATTAATGTTAAATAATTGGATTGATTTGTCGAATATCTTAAGGGAGCTCATTTGTTAGTTTTCTTTAATTGCAGGTTTTCTGGAACTATGCAGATAATTGGGCAATACAGGCAGTCCCCGAGTTACGAACACCCGAGTTACGAACGGCCTCAAACGACTCCTACTTATAAATGGCCTCAAATGCTGGCCACTTGTGCTCTGTGCTGGTCCTGGATACCTTTCGAGCACCTCCGGACACATCCCACACTGCCATACTACTCCCCAGATAACATAACAAGCGCCCGGAACATCTTACATCCATGCACAAGCGGCAGTTACACTTACGAACACTTATGAATGCAGTGTTCCGACCAGAACTTACGAACTTACGAACAACTTCGACTTATGAACAAACCTCCAGTCCTTATTGTACCCTGTACTCATTTATGAGTGCCTGCGTGGGTTTCCTCTGGGTACTCTATGAATGTTATTAATCTGTCTGATGTCCTGCTTACACCCCCTGAAGTGTCTCTTTTGTCCCAAGGTCTTTTCCACACTTTTAGATGTAAACAAATTTGTCCGTAACATCTTGCTAAAAAAACATTTCTCAACACTCACTAGTGCAGACATCAGGTATATAGATGACCTGATCGTGAACTTGAATCACACAAATGCTGCTCTATGTTCATTTGTGACGTATTTGAAAGACAATACTCTCAACCTTGAACTTTCCGCAAACCAAGTGCAGGAAATTTTCTGGCCACCAGCTGTCACCCCTCCCACACTATTCGCTCAATCCCAGTTGGGGAATTTATTAGGGCCAGGAGAAACTGTTCCACCTTGGATAGCTTCCATGATGAGTGTCAAAATATTTCTAAACATCTTAGAAATAGTGGCTACCAACAGTGGCACCTAGATAGAGCCATTGCCTCCAATAAGAATAGAGACAATTTGATCTCCAATAGAAGTAAATCCAAGACTAAATATATGAGAGGCAATGGAGATCGCCCTGTACCATTTGTAACTATCTTCTCCAAAGAATACAATCAAATTAAACAAATAATTTATAAATATCTCCCTGTTTTTAATGGAGATGGTGATCCCACACTCCAAAGACATGCTGGAAGGTTAATTGGATCCTGTCTAAATTGTCCCAAGTATGTATGAATGTGAGTTAGGGACCTTAGATTGTAAGCTCCTTGAGGGTAGGGACTGATGTGAATGTACAATCCATATGTAGAGCGCTGCATAAATTGATGGCGCTATATAAGTACCTGAAATAAATAAATAAATAAATCTGGCGAAGGTTTTGACGAATGGCGGCAGTTTTTCTTGCTGCTGGGCATGCACCCTGGGCCATTCACTGTCCCCCTGCTTATACAGGTCAGCCTTACCTGGCTTAGTACCATAGGCTCATACAGCTGTGGTCTGTACACCTGTAGATACGGCAGCAAACATAATAATAATCACAAGTCCATTCCTTCATATCACAATGGCAAAACATTTCCTATTAAGGATTTTATTAATTGCAGTACAAAATATGTGATATATATGTAATTGATTGCAGCCTCTGCAGGTTACAGTATGTAGGATGCACTACAAGGTCTCTGCGCATATCCTACTCTCTAGGATAAGTGAGCATTATAATGGTACTGCCTCAAGCAATATAAAAAAGATGTCTAACGTATCAAAACATTTTAAAACAATGCATGATGGCAATATGACCTCATTTTCCTTCTGTGCAGTGCAAAAAATTAAACAAGCGGCACGTGGAGGGGATACACATAGAAGACTTCTAGAACAGGAAGTGAGATAGATCCTTTCCCTGGGGACATGGAGCCCCACTGGAATGAATTACAGATGGAATGTGGACTTATTCCTTAAATAATGCAATCCACCCCCCACGTTCCTCTCTGACATTATGCTTCTCTGTCTCAGTTCCTACATTTCTAGTCTTTACTAACTACCTAGTATTTTTGACTTTTGTTGAAACATGTTGTATGAGGACCTTTGTCTCTCCTGTCTTATACACAGTGGTTCAACATGATGCCATATGGACCCTTACACATGGGCTACATGTACCAGCATACTGATTCTTTTTTCTTTTATGGTTTATCATTATTGATTTGTTTTTTTGTGACCCATGTGCATGTAGGATGATCATGCATGGTATTCCACTGTATTTGTATATCTTTTGAAACATGTCATGTGATGTATATCTTTTATCTCAATCCTTTTTCTGCATTTTGGCACTTTGATATTAACCTCTTAAATGCTCAGTTAATTGCTTCAATTTACCATGCAAATAGATTTTGGGGTGGAGCTTATATGAATATAAATGTATTGCAATTTTTTTATTTAACATGCTACGTCTAAGGTTGTTGCCGAAACGCGTCAGCTGTTTTTCTTGTCACTTTTTGTAACCAACCATTAAAATCGCTATATGGACTACAGAGTTTCCGGCTCAATCCTTTTACTTGTACTCTGGTTTCCTCCCACACTCCAAAGACATGCTGGTAGGTTATATGCCTCCTGTTTAAATTGTCCCTAGTATGTGTATGTATGTATGAATATGCATTAGGGACCTTAGATTGTAAGCTCCTTGAGGGCAGGGACTGATGTGAATGTATAATAAATATGTAAAGTTCTGCTTAAATTGACAGTAATATAAAAGTACCTATAATAAAAACATAAATAATGCTGCAACCTGTTTGCAACCTTTATTTATACAGATATAAGTATCAAAACTCCTGATACACAAAGGAGGACCCAGATGTTAAACTGAGAGCCCAGCTCTGAAGATTACCCCAGGGGAGCAGTTCTCCTGGTATAATCTATGAGGCGTTGCTATTAGTTTGATAGCTGGTCCCACTCTGTGTATCAGGAACACTGACAGATGCTGCTAAAGAATATAAAAGAATTCCTTTCTCAAATAAAAGCTAAGCCCTGAAGATTACATCAGGAGAATGGCTCTTCCTGTGTACTCTGTAAGACTCTGCTGCCAGGCCATGATCTCCCAATCAGTCTGCCTCTTCTGGGCTGAAATCTTCGTCAGTGCTGGCTGCGCCTTTAGTTTCATTCAAATATATGAGGGCTTAATGTACAGGTCCGGCCAGCACTAAAGTAAATTTATATGCAAACACCTTTCCACTGCTAGACCTGTCCCACTCCCTACTTGACTCCCCTACACTCGCTCATCTCTTGAGGGCCACTAACTTTGGCCTCTTCCTTCACATTTAAGTACTGTTGAAACCCTGAACTAACTGAGCTCACATGTTGCTCTATAGTTAAGGTTCATCTACACTGCTGTATTAACTGGGACTAGACCCATTTATTTAGGGTTTATGCATCGTCAATTGACGCTCTCCTGTAACTTTACTTTGTCTCACCAATTTTCATTGTACAATTAATATTCATGTCATTCTTTTACCTAAATAAAAAAACATTCTGAAAAAAATAAATAAAAAATGGATGCTTGGATGATGTCAACTTCGGAAGAGGGGCTGGGTAGGGCTAGGTTAGGAGCCCGAATGAGGGTGGAATAGTATACTTTTTACTAACAGTGTACTTGCCCTTTAAAGAAAACCTGCCATGAAAAAGCTTGAAGGTCATCACTGTTGACCTTTCCTTTTAGAAACGCTGATTGCCTGGAAGACGCCACATTTTGAGCTTCTGATATCAAACAAAAATACAAAGAAGGACTTCACACTTATGTCTGACTTTCATACTCAGATTTATTGCTCTGTTTCTGGGACTAAAAGTATTGAAGCCAAAGGGTTAGCAAAACATCCACACTATCATGTTCAGAAGTCTGTATATTTAACTCATGATAGGTTTCCTTTAAAAGAAATGTAAAAAGTGTTTAGTGCAAATATACTTTATTTTAGCTTTCTTATACCATGTGTAAAAATCAAGTTTCTTGTTGCAAATAAAGCCACATGTACTATCATAACAATTATCTTTTTGTTTTCGGAATTGTTCATGAGAACTTCATGTTTTCTTTTCCTTCTCAAAAATGCTTCAGTAGTCATTTTGTCACCTTTATTAATGCACAGAATAGTGTTTTTTACACTTGTGCAGGAAGTTGTGACAAGTTTGTGGGCTGGTCGTTGTGGTTTTAGTCGGAAATCTTTACTAGCTAAGAAACCCACAGCTCATGCTAACATTTCACATCTTGTGAAAAACTATTCCGCTACGTATGGAACTTCTCTCTCTATCCTACAAGAATATGCTGCCCCTATTTTGTGTTCTCCTGTTGGCTGGATCCCTCGTGGAAGGTAATGATACTGCTCTTCATGTTATATATTACATACTGTACTAGTAAAACTACTCAGTTCCTGATTAAAATTGAACGCACCCATGTGCTCTCTCGGTAATGTAGCGCAGAATAATAGATGATAGGTAAAGTACAGTAACCCACACCAGCTGATCTTAGATCAGTCTACTGACGTTGGGTCTATTCTGACTGGTTAATGTGCCTCCTATTGCTTTTGGTCCTTACTCTTACTTAAATTTACTTACAATTTTATTATGTTTGTAAGCTCTCAATACCAATACAAATAAGCGATAGGTTAGACGATGTACTGAATTTTAGGTCTCTCACTGTGAAATAGTCATCAGGGATGTAAAAAAATGCTGACAGAGTAAGCAGGTGCCATGTGTAGCAATGATTAGAGGGCAATATCTAAAAAGTAGATAACCCCAACACAAAAAATTGATATAATCTTTATCATGCTAATGTCATTTTATAAGTTACTTTTAATCTTTATAAATATGCAGCTTTGATCCAGAGAATAACAGTCAATCTTGTCATGAAGATCCTTGTTCAGACACTCCTGTTAAGAGGTGTACAAGGCTCTGCAATGATTGCTTTACCTTATTACCCTGTCACATGGTCCCCTACTGGCCGAGTAAACAAACACTGGCTTTGCACCAGTATATACAGTATAACAGCAGGGTACAAGGGAGGGGGTCTAATCAGTGAATAATCATGATATTTTATAAAATATATTTCTAGAAATAATAAGTCAATTAATTGATTTCGATATAGGTGATTAGTGCTATTTTTGTTGAATAAAAATTTTGAAGAGAAAAATAATTTACATTGATCTAATCCAACTGAAGTGCCAATATCTTAACACTAGAAGCAATAAATGAACTCTTTGCTTTATATACATACATTTATAAACTGCAGAGCTTTGTGATTTCCTGTTACTATTACAAAATAGGTTATGGTAAGAAATGACCCAAAAGATGATTCATATGATGAAAAACACATGAACAATTTCTCTAGAAAATGTTTTACCATATTCTTAGATAGCCTCAAGAATCCATTCTGACATTTAAACTGCACAGAAAAAAATTAATCTTCAACTTTAATTTTTCAGATAAGCCAAGAATAATATTTAAAAAAATGAATACATAGGGGAACGCTTGATTTTTAAAAAAAATTGTATTAAAGTGTATGTAAAGGAGAAACATTTTTTTTAAATTTAGTTTGGGACAGAGAGTGGAAGGATTATATCATATATCAGGTTTTTATTACTGTCTGTGTCCCCACTTCTCTATTAATAATGGTGACCACTGCTATCAAGGCAGAAAAGAAGAGGAACTCTCAAATTTATAGGTAAGTGGAAATCTCCATGACAGGAAATGAAGGAAAATCTTGCCAGCAGGACACACAGCAAAAAATAACCTGATAGGTGTTGTAATCCTTGATAAGACTGCCCCTGGTTGCACTGCATTGGAAGTTCGTACCAGCCATCAGCCATTTATAACCAGCTTGGGGGTACACACTTTACACTATAGACCTGAACACCACACAGTAATATCTGATACTTACCCCTTCTTGAATTCCACATGAGCTGTAATAAATTTGGTTTATTAACCTGTCCCAAAACTCCATATATTACTAGCAAGCTTTTTTACTGGCAGCATCAACAAACTGTCGGTATTGTGGTAATATTCCCCCAAATTTGATTATTAGCAATCACTAGACCCTTCTACTTCCACAAACCTAATTAATACCCCACTCTTCTATACTTCACCCTCCCTAAATGAAAAAAGAGTGGGAGCAGAGAGGACTAATTTTCTTGGCAAAAATTTTACGTTCACTCAAAGTTGCCTTGCTTTGCCAATTGACAACTCTCACTATGGCAAATGTCATTTGTCTCCGCCACAAGATCCTTCCCATCCTCTCCTTCTCAGCCAGCCTAGTTATGTGCCCTTTTATAGCTACATTAAACTTTATATACTGTGCATATTCTATAAAGTGCCATCTCACACAACACACAAGTCAACCAGGCTTTGGACAGGCATATGAGTCATTATTTCCATAGCAAGGAACCCAGTGAGCGTGCAATACCATGCTCTAATTACATAGTTTTAATTGCATCATCTTAGCAAAATAATAAAGGAGTAAAAGGCAATTATTTAAAGTGGAACTCCTGGCCGTACATTTGTTTTGAGTTTTGGATAAAGCAGACAAGGATTAGTTACCTCGTCAGGTGTTTAGTGTTTCCCCTCACTTCCTGACCTATTGACCATAAATACAGACAGTGATAAAAACTACACAGAGGTTTTAATTATTGCCAACTAAGAAAGTACTATTGTTTCCTTCTGCACCCCTGTTGGAGATATTTTATTAAATTTTCTATCCCAGTAACCAGGCAGGATGTTAGTGGAATCATCCCGATAGGGGGAACAGACATTAAAAAAAAATACTTGATGGAGGTTTTAGCTGAATGTTATGACCACAGAACATGGATGTGGAAAATTCAAATTTTCTCTCAGCAGTGGCACTCCCAAAGCTTAGCATGCTTACATCCTGTAATGCAATAGTCTTGTAAAATGTTACACCCTAGATAGGCCACCACAATTAGAATGCTGTCTTTACAGCATCTGAAATGTATAGTCCTAATTTATAGTTTGATAAGGAAACCTGGTAGGATATGTTTTTGTTAGAATCTACAGTTACACCTTAATGCTGTCACAGATGGTCAAATATTTGCAGGGCTTTACACCTTCAGTAGGACACGTCTACTTGACTGAGAACAATAATGAAGAATGATCTATGCTCTATGGGCACTGTACTATCTATTGAAACACAGTATTGTTTATTGAAGAAATAAAACATAACAGATCAATGTTTCAGTCTGTGCATTGGGGGTAAATTTCTGCAGTACTTTGAGCTACAATTGCTACCAACCACAGGCTACAGATTTAGTCATCATCTTGTACATTGGAAAACTCAGGGCTTCATCCTCCAGGAAATGAATCATTTCCGTCATGGGTTTATGTGCTACTTCCAGAGTAGCCCTGTTAAAAACGTGGTGAAAGAGGAGGGGAGTGTTTAAACTACAACTGTTATTTCTGCTGAGGCTGCATATTGATGTACTATCCAACTTACACTGTTAGAAAGTTGCCTAACAAAGAATTTCAACAGACCTAAGCCATCAAGATGAATTAAGTGGAAATTAAGCCATACCCTTTTTTTTAGCTTTGCATAGAATGGGAAAAAATAGCTTATGCCTCATAACTAGAACAGGAAATGGGATACAATTTCCCCAGTGAGGACAAAAATCTCAATACAAAATTAACAGAGGATCTAACGCTTCTCAGCTCTTAAATGCCAATTTAAGGACATTCATCTTCCAAAGATGCCTACCTTGGATTGCTTTTGAAAGTACTGAATGAAAATGGTAGCAGTTCGCAGACTGATCTTTATATAAATCATGCTTCTTATATCATACCTGTGTGATTTTATCACAGTATTTTCTAATACAGGCTTAGCTTTTTGTGCCATGGATGTTGGAACTGGCATGTGAAAAGTTGAAAAAAACAAAAAAACAAAATCACTCTCATACTACTTGCTCAAACAATTTGTTTATTAATGCTAAAATAGTACAAAAAAACTTCTCGTTCTTGATGTGTTTGTTTCTCTATGGCAGTGGTCTCAAAACTGTGGCCAGCGGGCCGGATGTGGCTCTTTTCTAGCCTTTATCTTGCTCTTACGGCGCTATTCATCCCAATGATACTAGTTACTATTCATCTAGCAGACACTAACAGTGGGGCATAATGCCTGCCACTGACATCAATGATGGGGCACGATTCTTCCCACTGATACCAATGATGGGGCACTATTCCTCCCATCAATGCCAATGGTGAGCCACTGTTCCTCCCTTTTATACCAATGATGGGAGACTATTCCCCCCACTGACACCAATGATGGGGAACTGTTCTTCCCACTGATACCGATGATGGGGCACTATCTCCCCCACTCCTAAAAACAAAAGTTGATCCTGAAAAGACAATACATCTGTGGAAGCTTTCATTTAAACAGGTCATTTTACAGCTAGTAGTAGATCTCACATTAAAATTAATGTGTTCTATAATGGTGAATACGATTCAATATCCACCCAAGTGGTTTTACACGTTCCCCAGTCTTGAACACAGGAAATCATATTGATGAGCGTTGAAACATTTTCAACATTACAGTAGAATGTGAAAAGGTTAATGATTCTGGATCGCTGCACACCTAAAAGCGCAAAACGCATCAATATTTTTTCCTCCCCCACTGTCGTATGATGTTTTAAGCCTGCATTTGGATACTACAAGGTTTATTGGAGTGCAGCCATCCAGAATATTTCTTCATTTCTAATGTGTGGCTGGCAAACCTAGCTACCACTCTTGCACAGCAGTTGGGCAGTGTTTACAAGTGGAGGAGCACAAGTATCTGGAGTAATGTGAATTTCCTTATGTTCAATACAGTTGAACTACTAGCTATGAAAAAATACTTTACTAAATATAGCATGAACTGTCAAAGAATATAAAATGGAAGGAGCTCTCCCTTTACTCTTATATATAATTCCTACAAACCAACTTTTAAAATCAGACTCTTAAATGTTCGTGTTTTAGATGTTAGATGTTCTTGACATTAAATATGTTGTTTATAATGGCAGTTATTGGAAATCTGTCCTATATACTGTAAGTCCAGTTTTTAGAAACCTGACAATCTGGGAAACTCAAAAATAGATTCTGAAGGTTTCTGTAACCTATGATTGGGCAGGATCCACAAATTGCAGAACAGTGACTACATTAAAGGAATAGTGAACTGACAGAAGTACAGAAAAAGAGAATTACAAATAACTAACAAAATTAGAGCACAACAGACAGGACTATACACAAAGAAAGAAAAGATCCTGGGAAATAAGAAAAACACCCAATACAACAAACATAACCATCAACCCAATAATACCAGTATCAAGAAAAACCAGAGGGACAGTCAGCAAACTCACAATATCAACAACACAACAAAAACACAGACTTTACAACAATCAGTGGTCATATAAATCAAAGTCAGATGAGAGAAATAAAAATAACAACTCTGTAAAGCTGGCCATACACCTATAGATTATCTGCAGATTTTCGATGGTTAGATGGAAAAAGTGCAACAGATTTCTCCATGTTCGCTAAACTGTGTGGATGGAGGAATCTCCCACTTTTTCCATCTAACCATAGAAAATCTGCAGATAATCTATAGGTGTACGGCCAGCTTAACTCTGTGTAAATACCTTTACAAACAGCACCAGATCTACCCCATCCTTAACCAAATGTTAGGCAGCCCTAGATGAGTCATTTGTTTTCCAGCAGCTTGAACGAAAAAAAAAAAAAATTTGATTCCTGCATTCACACACTCGATGTGAATAGGGGAATCCTCTATTGTATTCTGACAGTAGGGAGACTTCCCTGCCATCAGAATACACTGATCGGTATTGCCGGCTACTCCTGGCAGCGCTGATTAAGCAGGAAAAATCCGACATGCGGTTGTACAGATTGGTAGATCAACTGCTGTACAATCTCCGTGCCCATACATGGATTGAAAGTCTTGCTGAACCGGCTGAATTTCAATCCATGTATGGCCAGCTTTATGATTCACAGATCACCAAAGCACCCAAGAAAACAATAGCATAAAAAATCAACAATAAAGATAACATTGCAATCCCACCCTCTATAGTCCTACCACATGCCATCACTATTCCTGAAAACTCTTCCAGGGCCACAATGGCTACCAAATTTTTTATAAGTACTATCCCCATCTAAAAAACAGAATCCTTAAAAACATATCTCAGTCTACAAATTCTGTAGTTCATTTTTTTAGACCTGCATTCAAGTTCCACAACAGTCAGTCTACACTCTCCTCTCATAAATCCATATTCAAGAAATAGAAAGTTTAAAAATAAGTCCAATGTCCAAACCTAATCTTTCTGTGAACCTTAATTGATATTTGAGAAAACAAACCCTTCAACGTAACCTTACCAATAAGCAGCTTAAGACAACCCTGGAACCAGTCAACGCCGTTCTCATTTTTCCAGATGATTCTAACCTTGAAGAAAATGTCCCCAATAGTTCTATAACCAGATTTTATATCACATTCTATATCCTATCCAGTTCAACATAAGGGTAACTTTAATAGTAAGTTTTCTCAATTTTTTTGCTTTCTGTATGTAGACTTCAGCTCTGGATAAATACACTTCTACTCATGTATTTAATGATGATATTTTTCCTTTGGTCAGGTTGGATGAAAAGCATATTTTTTGTTGGTAGTTTGTTAAAGTCTGTCTGAACTAGTGACTAGAATGTGTTATTAAGATTCTTGCAAAATGTTTAAAAACAAATTTGTGTCTTTACATACAACCTTCCCCCTTCCCGGGAAGACTGATCATATTTTCAATCAATTCGCTAACTTTCAATCTATTACACTTGCACCTCCAAGCATTCATTAAACATCTCCCCTCGCTTTCTGGGTATCCTCATCAGGGGACCTGATCACACGACTTCTCTCCTCACCTCACTCCTCACTGTTGCAGAGTTTCTATGCCTTATAATCCCATCAACCACACTCACCCACTTATTACCATTTTAACTTGTCTACCACACTACATATTATCTATGTCTGATCACAGGGATCCACTCACCATCCCATTTACTATTTCCAATGTTTCCCAAACTCTTACCCCCAGAGTATCCACCTCTCAAATGTTCCTCAACTTTTCACTATTTCCATGGCTTTCCTTTACATAACACTCAACCCCCACTTAATCATGTTCTTTCCCCACAGTATATATCTTCCTTAATGTTCCTACCATTCCCTCATCACAAATAAATCGCATCACTAAACTATTTTCTAACCACACTATTTCTGCTTAGTTACCCCTGTAGTAAAACACAGCATTTACAAACCCCTATGCAGTAGCACAAATTTACTTACAGCAATTTCATCTACAGCATTTCCAGACTGTATTATGTTAATTCAGTACTCACTAGTAATGTCCAGACGCTATATCCCACTGTCAACCAGTAATCCTGCACCCCACCCATTAGTCCTACTCTATCTCTCCTGCTCACAACCATCACTGCTCACACACCATTCTACGCTAATGTTCTGCCCCTGATTTAGGACCCTTGCCCCCCCCCCCCACCTTAACATGCATTTAAAGTAGGGCTGTTACTGATTAAAATTTTCGTGTTCGATTAATCAATTTTTTTTAATCGATTAATCGACTAATTTCGAATCATTATAATGAACATATAGATCCAACTACTTTTAGCTGATTTAGCACCGTTGTTATGGCAACAGCCGAAGCCGGACATAGCCCCGTGCATGGCTAGGATGTCACACGTCATAAACTCAGCCTCACCGTGCTGATAATCTCAGCCTTACTGTGCCCATAATCACAGCCTCACCATGCCCATAATCGCAGCCTTACCGTGCCCATAATGCAGTCTCACCGTGCCCATAATCTCAGACTTACCGTGCCCATAATCGCAGCCTCACCGTTCCCATAATGCAGACTCACCGTGCCCATAATCGCAGCCTCACCATGCCCATAATTGCAGCCTCACCATGCTCATAATCGCAGCCTCGCCGTGCCTATAATCGCAGCCTCACCGTGCCAATAATGCTGTCTCACCGTGCCCATAATCGCAGCCTCGCCATGCCCATAGCCTCGCCATGCCTATAATGGCAGCCTCACTGTGCCCATAATGCAGTCTCACCGTGCCCATAATGCAGTCTCACCATGCCCATAATCGCAGCCTCAGTGTAGTCAGTGCCTGTGCCTGGATTACACAGTCTGCGGGCATCTCCCGCTGTGTGTCTCGGAGCTGAGTGTGAAAACTTTGGCCATGCTGTGAGAAAAGCCCCGCCCTCCTCCTAGATCAGCTCGTGTGACAGACAGAACACTGCGTCTATCACACAAGCTGATCTAGGAGGAGGGCGGGACTTTTCTCACACCGCAGCCAAAGTTTTCACACTCAGCTCGGAGACACACAGCGGGAGATGTCCGCAGACTGTGTATGACATATAGTGGAGGAGGAGGAGGAGGGAGCGGAGCGCTGCGCTGCAGCCACAGCTTGGCCCAAAGCAGCCCCAGGGCAGGCAGCCTACCAATCAAAAAAATTTTGATCGATCAAAAAAATTAACGATTAATTGAGGAATTAATCATTAATTTCCACAGCCCTAATTTAAAGGGTTGCAGCAATTGGAAAGGGGTTCAAATAAAATGCAGAACCTAAGCTTTGAGATTGTTAAGCCTTTGTTAGGGCAGACAGCGGTCAAATTAAGTTCACAATTGATAATGAGATTTGCCAGCACAGTAAAGACAGGGTTAATAATTGTAAATGGTTAATTTCCAAGTACCCTTATTAACTACATTGCAGGGGAACATTTTAGTTTTGGTGTTTTCACAAAAGGGCTATACTATGTGAATGGGAAAATATAACAAATGTCAAGTGGGTGTTAACCCAGTTTAGCTTCAAAAGTGGAAATACACTTTAAGTATGTTTATTTACATTCCCCCCATTCTCTTCTAGCTGATACTGCTATGCCATTACTTAACATCCACCATTCACATCAAATACCTTCCTCTCCTCCATATATTTACTATTTTTTTTTATTACCAGTCATCATACAACCTTTCCCTTCTTTTAAGGTAAATGTGTTTTATTTTTTTCACTTTCCATCCCCATCCTTTAGGTTCAACTTGCTCTATCTGCTGCTACATTGTTTTGTTCCTATGTAACTACAAAAGTTTGTTACTATTACACAGTTTTAATAGCTGGTTTAGCACCATCTTGGAAACATAAATATGTGATAGGGATTATTCCTATTTTGTTGAAATAGTTTTGCATTTAATCTAACATAAATTTTATTATAATACAGAAAATTTTACCAGTATGATATTTTTTATATTTTGTTATTGCTTTTTATATTGTCTCACTCGTACAGCGCGGCTATAGCTGCGGTATTACCGCAGTATAGCCGCGCTGTCCCATTGATTTCAATGGGCAGGAGCGGTTTAGGAGCGGTGAATACACCGCTCCTTCCCCGCTCCAAAGAAGCGGCTCGCAGGACTTTTTTTACCGTCCTGCGAGCGCACCGCTTCGGTGTGAAAGCCCTCGGGCTTTCACACTGAACAAACAGCGGAGGCTGTTTAGGGGCGGTTTTCAGGCGGTATTTTTAGCACAATACCGCCTGAAAACCGCTCCAGTGTGAAAGGGGCCTAAGTCCTGAAGCCAGAGAGAGACAGGCAACTAGAAATTTCAAAAAGTGGCCAGCAATGGCAGGCCTCATATTTTTGCAGTGTTTCTTTTAAAAGTACACTATGCTACATACAGTGCAAAACATCCATTTTAAATCTTCACCATCACTTTTGCCATGTCCACTATTGTTTATGCTATTTGTGATTATTAATGGTGCTCTAATTAAGCAAATGACTTGAAAGAAGGCAAAGGTCATTAAAAAAATGTAACTCTTTATTTTATTTTTTTAATATCCATAGGTTTGCCTATGAAGAGAGAACAATACAAAAGAATCAGATGTAGACCTGGCGACAATTCAGTTGCCTGTTTCCAAGAGCAGTCCTTTTTTGAGCAAGGCCAGATCAGCAATGAAATTGATACTAATCCAGTGTAAGTATATAAATAGTAACATTCATTACCAGGGATTTTTTTCTCAGAGAAAAAGTGCAGGAACTCCCCCTTTCCAAGTTTCCCATTTTCTCCGCCCCTACCCACCTCCGTGCACCATTCCTTGGTTCCACCCC
The DNA here is from genome assembly GCF_042186555.1 of Aquarana catesbeiana. Taxonomy (NCBI): domain Eukaryota; kingdom Metazoa; phylum Chordata; class Amphibia; order Anura; family Ranidae; genus Aquarana; species Aquarana catesbeiana. Next base: position 140,252,316 of record NC_133331.1, read on the forward strand.
CTACCCACCTCCCAGTACTGGCCTTTTAGAGAATACAGAACCATGTATAATTTTGTGGTGGTAAGCAATTTGTATGGAATTTGGTAATGATAACAAGAAAAGCAGTAAAATAGATCCTCTGCAGCCAGTAACAATAGCCCCCCCCCCCCCCCCTCCCCACCAGCAACAATATACCCCCTAACAACAGTGGACCACCGCAGCAATATTTCCCCCTTAGCAACAATAGACTCCCAGCAGCAACAACAGATCTCCCCTCACCAGCATCAATAGACCTCTCCCTCAACAGTAGATCTCTCCCAGCATCAATTTATTTTTATTATAAATTTTATTTTATTGTTTGTTTATTATTTATTTAGTGATTTATTATTTAATTTTTAGTTTTTATTTTCTCTTTAATTTGTTTTCTATTTTGTATTATTCTGCTTTATTATTATTTTTAAACAGCTAAACTGATTGCAGCAAGTAAGCGCTGAATTTGAATGGCACCATTGAAAAATCATTACCTGCATACATATGTGTTTCAAAATGCCCTCTAAATGCACATACAGTGCCTTGCAAAAGTATTCACCCCCTTGGCATTTTTCATGTTTTGTTGCCTCACAACCTGAAATTAACATGGATTGTTTGAGGATTTGCATCATTTAATTTACAGAACATGCCCCCAATTTTGAAGATTTTTTTTTTTTTTTTATTGTGAAGCAAACAACAAATAGGACAAAATAACAGAAAAAGTCAATGTGCATAACTATTCACCCCCCTAAAGTCAATACTTTGTAGAGCCACCTTTTGCGGCTATCACAGCTCCAGTGATAGTCTCTACGAGCTTGCCACATCTTACCACTGGCATTTTTGCCCATTCCTCCTTGCAAAACTGCTCCAGCTCCTTCAAGTTGGATGGTTTGCGCTTGTGAACAGGAATCTTTAATCTGACCACATATTTTCTATTGGATTGAGGTCTGGGCTTTGACTAGGCCATTCCAAGACATTTACATGTTTCCCCTTAAATCACTCAAGTGTTGCTTTAGCAGTGTGTTTGGGGTCATTGTCCTGCTGGAAGGTGCACCTCCGTCTTAGTCTCAAATCACACACAGAGTGGTACAGGTTTTGTTCATGAATATCCCTGTATTTAGCACCATCCATCTTTCCCTCAACTCTGACCAGTTTCCCAGTCCCGACTGCTGAAAAACATCCCCACAGTACGATGCTGCCACCACCATGTTTCACTGTGGAGATGGTGCTCTTTGGGTCATGTGATGTGTTGGGTTTGCGCCAGACATAGCGTTTTCTTTGATGGCATTGCAATCTTCAAAAGGCTTGTCAGCATTCAACACTTCTTGGAGTGAAAGATGCTTACTGTATGTCACCCACACATGCCAGGCGCTGCCATCCTTTTTAAGGGAAAGGGCCTGTTTCCCACTGCGCATGCACTAGTTGCACTGTGCTTTCTGAATGGTCCTGCTATCTTTTGTGTGTCTCCCAGAACGCAGCGGGGGGGGGGGGGGCGGATTGCAGCAATCTTACCTGGAAGTGGGAACGGGTACCTGGTTTTGATAGGTATCCACCCCCCCCCCCAAAAAAAGTGCCAAACGTGGCAGTGGAGGGGGGGGAAGTGTGAATAAGCAGAGCTTCCACTTTTGGATGGAGCTCTGCTTTAACACATGCATGTGAATAAGGGCCTATTCCCACCTATGCACTTTTCCACCTGATGCATTTTCCATTCAGATCAATGAAAATGCATCTGATCACATGTCAACGTGCGGTAACGTATGTTGTCATGTGTTATTAATGCACATTACACACACATCAATGCATGTTGACATGCATCTTAACGTTTTGATGGGTTTGCATTTATTTCAATAGATAGTCCATCAAAAAATACAAATAGTTGTGATTCCAACTAATGCCTACGTTTTTTTTCACTGAACCCAGTGGGCTGAACAAAACAAAAAACTGAGGTGGTCTCTGTACTTACTATGCGATGTTAGTACAGTGATCTCCCCGCTGAGCCATTGTGTTCCAACAGGGGGATGCGGGAGACACCCCCCCTACTAAAACACACCGGTCAGAGCTTGCAGCCATTGGCTGAGAGGGCTGATTGGCTGCTAGTTTTCCAGCATGCTCATTCAACAAAAGCCGGTCATGAGATCAGCTTCCTTTGGACAAGGGCCTGTACACATGGGACAAATGTTGGTCGGTTTCTTCTGTATTGGACTTAAGTCTCTTGCAGAGATCTTTGCTCTGGATTATATTTAAACCTGACATGGTCACTTTAACCATAGCACACGATAGGTGCCCTTCCCCTTTCATAGATGCAATGAATTTGTGGAAGAAACAAGGCAGATTGTTTGAAGGCTTTGTAACCTACCATAACATTTATATACTTATACACATTTACTTATACTGTCATTTACTTAACCAATTTTTCCTACCTTTTTAGAATGAAAAAAGTCCCATCCTTCATACTACCAAACTCCATCTCTGGAGAAGATAATGGATCAGGGAATGGTGTCTTTTCTGGAGAAGAACCTGGATCTGCCAAGGAATATGAACCTGAATCAAATGAAATAAGGGAACACAAATTCCAAAACAATTTTTCTGAGGAAAATCTGATTTTCTGAAGGCAGCAGGACACACTTATAATGAATGAAATCTATAACATTCTGCCATTATGGCGTATAGCTTCTGCATAATAGTTCTGTATTGTACTTAGCATTTAAAAATAAACCATATCTTTATGTTACTCTGTTTGACTGAATTCTAGTTTAGCAGTATTTTACTTCACCCTATTCTATTATTCATGTATATTTCAGCTTGGCTAAGATAAAATAGTCATTAAAATGCTGATCCAAGATCAAATAATATTGAATGAAATGGTAGCTGCAAACTATCGAAATCCCATCCAACGCCCCCTACTGGTAACATCATACATTGCTGGAAAGAAAACTATGCAGCCATAGCTGAACTACTTGAAATACACAATCACAATGGTGCCAAATCTAACAGTGTGATGTGATCATTTTATTTACAAAACTTTAGTAAAAATACCTGCACACAAAACATTGCTCTGTAATAAGACCTGTTGGATTACGAAATGTACATATGCACTCAGATGGCAATGAATGAATATGCAAAGCCCAGACATTTTTTGTTAGCTTGGTAAGGGCTTAGAGCCCCTATAAAGATTTTGTTCAATTCATTAATATACAGAAGGGGTGCCTGCCTTTTTGTAGAAGGTCAGCTTCCTTTTCTATGTGGTATACAATATAAGAGGCCCAAATTTGTCCTCCCATCAATAGGATTCTGTTGCTGTCTGTGTTTCCACTGGGGAAATTAACTCTCTCTATCTGTCGTGGTCACCAAGGTCACTTGGATAGAAAATGAAGGAAATTTTAAATAATTCTGTGGTTGTCACCAGAGCAAGAGACAAGGGTAAACCTTTCAATGACACCTGTTCAATTAAATGTAGCACTGACCCCGAAGGAGCTGCTGATTTATTTGGGCCTGTACTCTGCTTTGTTTTCCATTTGACTATCTCAGTCCCCCTGACACAGCTGTGGTGTAATAGTGTGCAGTCAAACGAAATCATAAAGGCAAGTTCACAATACTCAATATAATATACCTGTCTGAAGTTACCTTACACTCCTCTTGGCTGGTGATGAAGAGGAAAACAACACTCACCAACATAGTCTGACAGTCAACTGAACTTTATATTACAAAGATACAATAGAGGTATAAAATGTCTGAAATAATATATGAGTGGTGTAGCAAAGTAAATAGGATAACCGTCAGAGTGAATTTTTCCTGCTCGCTTTATTGCTAAATTGAATCAAAGATTAGCTTGATGAAGTGTAATACAACAATTAGAGAGCTCCCTTATTTAATATCACACTACCCCAATATAGTAAAGGGACACAAGGCCTAGTGTTTACTAAACGGTCCTTCTTTTCTTCTGCTAGCAAAAACAAAGTAGATTTGTAATCCAAAGGGTTAATGACTCCTGATCAAAGTAAACTGAAAATGTGAAAGTAAGGTTCTGGTGCAGCAGCACTATAACTAACTTTGATGCCAGGGACTCAGTACTAAATCCTCTTGACTTTGCTTGTGGGACCAAGGGTCCCAACAACTCTGTCTTGTGTAGACGGATGTATAAAAGTTCATCAAGAAATTTTGGGCAACAGCCCTCTCACCCAATCAGGACAGTTTTGTCAGAAGACTCCGTTCTGATGTACAGGGTTCTGTCTCCGGCCGGCCGGCACTGCTGCGCTGCTCCGCTCCACAATTCAAGATGCTCCGGAACTCCCAGATGACTCCGACAGGCTCCTCTGGCTTCTTCCCAGTCTTGCCCGCTGTCAGTCCAGCTCTCTGGTGTGTCACAGTACTGCTGCTCGGATCGCTTTTCCGTGGAGGCAGGCCACGCTGTGCTGCAGACCTCACACAGATCTTCCCAGGCTGGCCATGCATGTCTAAGAGCCCTAAGATGGCCTCTCCCAGCCTTTTTATTATCTTCCCACAATGCAGTTCTGTTCTTTGAGGCATGTGGGAGTTAATGAGCATTGTGGGTAGGTCAAGTTAATGTCCAAATGTAAACAAACAGAATACTTCCATGTCAACTTGATTAATAAAAGAAAATAAAGATGCAGTCCTTTTATATTTTGGCCGCTAAATGGCGCCAGGTGATAAGATATAACATAACATTAAGTTATACATATATTATGACTGCTACATAAAGTATAACTAAAGGCAAAACTTTGGATAGAATAGACAGAGTAGAGAGGGATTAGAAAACCTGTCCGGTTTTTATTGATGTCTGTACCCCTTTTACCCTCTCTATTAGCCCGGGTTCACACCTATGCGAATTAGATGCGGCTTACACCGCATCTAATTCGCAGGACATTTTAAAATACATTCATATGAATGTATCTGGTTCACATATGTGTGTTGCATTCGCACTGCGCATTGCACAAAAAACGTGTGCGTTTTTTGGGCATTGCGGTGCGAACTACAAGCCTATTATCTCCTATGGGAACGCATCTGATTCGCAGATGCATTGCGTTCTGAACAAGGATTTTCTCTTTCTCCTCACTACACCTCCCCCTCCCCCCCCCCCTCCCTGCTCTCTAATCCTGAGCAAAAACGCAATGAATCCGTTGAACAGGAGATTGTTATCTCCCCAGTGAAACCTGAGCTTCAATTCGCACCGCACATGTGTGAAACCAGGCTTAGTCTTGTTTACCAAGAATCGTAGGGATATTTTTCCACGGGGACACTAGTCCTGGTGACAACCAGGGATTTCTTCACTTTAAAGGTATTTTCTCTCACTTCCTGTTTTGACTATGGAACAGGAAGTGAAAGAAATCTCCCTAATGGGACACACATGGCAAAAATAAACCTTGCATGGGCTATTCTATCCAAAATGAAAAACTTTTGCCTTTAATTCTACTTTAAATTTAGTTTTTCCAAAACTATGTAATATAATGACCTACACTACATAGTTTTTGGTAGATCTAAAAAAAGAGATTGTACATCAGATTATGATGTGTGTGCTGAACTTTAGCATCTAATGCCCTGTACACACGATCGGACATTGATCGGACATTCCGACAACAAAATCCATGTATTTTTTCCGACAGATGTTGGCTCAAACTTGTCTTGCATACACATGGTCACACAAAGTTGTCGGAAAATCCGATCGTTCTGAACGCGGTGACGTAAAACACATACATCGGGACTATAAAGGGGGCAGTAGCCAATAGCTTTCGTCGCTTAATTTATTCTGAGCATGCGTGGCACTTTGTGCGTCGGATTTGTGTATACACGATTGGAATTTAACCAATCGGATTTTGTTGTCGGAAAATTTTATAGCCTGCTCTCAAACTTTGTGTGGCGGAAATTCAGACGGAATAAGTCCGATGGAGCCCACACACGATTGGAATTTCTGACAACACAATCCGATCGCACTTTTTCCGACCGTGTGTACAGGGTATAAGAAGGGAATTCCCATCACTTATTAGAGATTCTTATACTTCCTGTTGCATGCAAGGGCAGAAATCAAAGGGAAATTCCCTCAATAGGACACAGAAAAAATTTAACTGATTAGTGTTTTAACCCTTCCCTGTTTTATCAAAATTAGATATACTTAAACAATCTATTCAAATCAAATTCATTAAGGCAGACCTTCACTATACAGCTGTTAAAAAAATGTACTGACTTGACACATCAAATCGACTGTGGGTAAGCAGAGGTTGGCCTCATCACCCTTGCCGCTTAATGTACACATCCACTACATAGCACATATTGCCCAGCCTTTGAATGTTTCTTAAAGAGCAGTAGTCTCCAAATTGTGGCCCGGGGCCAATTGGGGTCCTTTGCTTGCTTTTATCCAGCCCTTGGGGCACTATTTTATTCACTGATACCAACAATGGGGCATCATTTCCCCCTCCACTAACACCAGTGAGGGGGCACAATTCCTCCCAAAGACACCAGCATTGGGACACCAACATTTGGGCCAAATGACACCAATAATGAGTCACAATTCCTCCTACTGACAACTATGGGGCATAATTCCTCCCACTGACACCAATGGTGGTACACAATACCTCCCAATGACCTAATGACCCAATACCACCAACAATTGGTCCCAATGACACCAATGATGGGGCACAATTCCTCCCAAAGACACCAACAATTGGGCCCATTGACATCAGCGATGGGCACAATTCCTCCCAATGACACCAACAATTGGGCCCAATGGCACCAATGATGGGTAGGGATGAGCTTAATGTTCGGGTCTAACATGAGTTCGACTCGAACATTGGCTGTTCGAGCGTTCGTTGAAATACGAACATTATGGGGCGTTCGTGCCAAATTCCAGTGGCGCGTCATGCCCTATAATGCACTGTGACATCGCATTGCATTGCTGTCTGGTGATTGGCCAAGCATGCACTATGACCCGCATGCTTTGGCCAATCACAGCGCCGTCAGCAAAGAGAGCCATGATTGGCCAAAGACAGGGTGCCTTTAGCCAGTTATGGCTCAGGTGGTTAAGTCCACGCCCCACATTATATAAGGCTGCTTGCACGTCGGCCCTGTGTAGTGTGTTGCTGGCATTGACCGAGAGAGAGTATCATTTCATTTAGATTGAGCAGGCAGGCGATTCAGTTAGCTGCAGTGTATTTAGTATATATATATATATATATATATATATATATATATATATATATATATATATATATATATATATATATACAGTCAGTCTCATATATATATATATATATATATATATATATATATATATATATATATATATATATATATATATATATATATATATATATATAGCCACTGTATCCAGTTTTGCTAGATCTGACTGCAGTCCAATCCTGATGTACTGTTTCTAATATACTTCAGGCAGGCAGGTGATTCAGCTAGCTGCAGTGCATTTAAAATATATATATATATATATATATATATATATATATACAGTCTCGTATATACATATATATATATATATATATATATATATATATATATATATATATACACATCCACAATAACCAGTGTAGCTAGATCTGACTGCAGGCTGTTCCTGGTGTACTTTTTCTAATATACTGTCAGGCAGGCAGGTGATTTAGTGAGCTGCAGTGCATAAAATATATATACAGTCTCCTACATGTATATATATCAACTTCATTCCAGTCTAGCCAAGCTTATATCTGACTGCAGTCCATTCCTGGTGTACGTTTTCAAATATACTTTCAGGCAGGCAGGTGATTCAGTGAGCTGCAGTGCATAAAATATATATACAGTCTCCTACATATATATCCACTGCATTCCAGTCTAGCCAAGCCTATATCTGACTGCAGGCCATTCCTGGTGTACGTTTTCAAATATACTTTCAGGCAGGCAGGCTGGCAGGTGATTCAGTGATCTGCAGTGCATTAAATATATATACAGTCTCCTACATATGTATATATCCACTGCATTCCAGTCAAGCCAAGCCTATATCTGACTGCAGGCCATTCCTGGTGTACGTTTTCAAATATACTTTCAGGCAGGTGATTCAGTGATCTGCAGTGCATAAAATATATATAGTCTCCTACATATATATCCACTGCATTCTAGTCTAGCCAAGCCTATATCTGACAGCAGGTCATTCCTGGTGTACGTTTTCAAATACACTTTCAGGCAGGCAGGCAGGTGATTCAGTGATCTGCAGTGCATTAAATATATATACAGTCTCCTACATATATATATCCACTGCATTCTAGTCTAGCCAAGCCTATATCTGACTGCAGGCCGTTCCTGGTATACTTTTTCTAGTAAACTTCAGGCGGTGTTTTGCTAATAAAATTTTACAGCATGTCTGGAAGGTCACCAAGGAGAGGCAGACACTCCCACACCCACTAGAAGAGGGCAAGCAGGCTCTGTGTCTACAGCCAACAGTGCTGGTCGTGGACATGGTGCATCCTCAGCACATGGCCGTGGGGCACTCTTGACCTTTTTTTCGGCAGCTGGCCATGTTGATCCACAACATGCAGCAGAGTTGGTAGAGTGGATAACTAAGCCGTCCTCATCCTCCTCATCCTCTGTCACCAGGCTCAGAGTAGTTTGCCTGCCAATGCAACTGCCAAAGCAGGCTATTCCATCTGCTCAATGTCATCAGTCACTCCTTCTCTAGCCCCACCATCATGCACGGAGGAGTCCCCCAAACTGTTTGACCACAGTGTCGGGTACATGCTGCAGGTGGATGCGCAGCGTTTCAAAGGCTCCGATGATGGTACCCAGGTTGAGGAAGGCAGTAACGTGAGCCCAGAGAGAGGGGGTGCCCAAGAAAGACAAGAAACTGGCAGTCATGTTCCCCCAGCTGCAGCATATTGCCAGGTTTTCTCCAGTGACGAGGAGGGAGGGGATGATGAGGTCACTGACTCTACGTGGGTGCCTGATAGAAGAGAGGAGGAGGCACATCTCCAACGAGGCAGGATGCCCACCAGGGGCCAGCGTAAAGGCTGCCACCCGACTGTATCACACCGCAGAGCTCCACATTTGCAGAGCACTGCTGACTCCCCGCGTATTTTGAAAAGTTCTTTGGTGTGGGCCTTTTTTGATACGTGTGCAGCAGATCGCAACGTTGCTGTTTGTAACATATGTCTGAAGCGCATCAAGCGTGGCCAAAACAGCAGCCGCTTGGGCACCACATGCTTGACCAGACATATGTCCACCTCCCATGTAGTCCGTTGGCAACAGTACTTAAAAGACCCACACCAAAGAACAAGGCCGACCTCTCCTTGCTCCTCATCAGCTGGGATCTCCAACCCCACTATACCTTCAGTCCTCTCAGAAACCTGCACTGAGAGGAATGAAGGTGTAGAATTAGGTGTGTCAAGTACATGCGGGCAATCTGCTATCGCTACACCAACATTCGATTGCAGCAGGCAAATTTCCCTACCCCAGTTGCTAAACCGTCTAAAGAAATTCGGTCCCAGCCATCCACATGCTCAGCAGCTGAATGCTAGCTTGGCTAAATTGCTAGCTCTCCAACTGCTGCCTTTTCAGCTGGTAGACTCTGCCTCCTTTTGTGAATTTGTGGAATGTGCGGTACCTCAGTGGCAGGTTCCTAAATGCCATTTCTTTTCACGAAAGGCCATTCCGGATCTCTCCCAGCATGTGGAAGGCAATGTCTTGGCCTCGTTGGACAGGGTGATCAGCGGTAAGGTGCATATTACCGGTAATCCTAGTCCAGCCGGCATAGACAGGGAGTTTACCTTTCTTTCACGGCGCACTGGGTAACTCTGCTGGCAGCTGGGAAGGATGCAGGACAGAGTGCAGTATTGTTGGAGCTTGTTCCACCACCACACCTCCAAAATGCTAGTAATGGTGATTCTGCCACACCTCTCTCCTCCACCCCCTCCTCTTCTTCTTTCTCTATGGCCTCTTCCTCTGCAGAATTGTCCTCGGAACCAGCGGTGCTCCGTAGGCGTTCAAGGGGCTACGCAAGCACTCAGGCAAAGATGCCATGTGGTGCTTGAGTTGGTCTGCTTAGGGGACAGGAGCCACACTGGGGCAGAGATTCTGTCAGCTCTGCAGGGGCAGACTCAGAGGTGGTTGACACCATGCCAGCTTCAGCCAGGAATGGTGGTTTGCGACAATGGCACCAACCTCCTCTCCGCCCTCCAACAGGGACACTTGACCCATCTTCCCTGTTTAGCTCACGCCCTTAATTTGGTGGTGCAGTGGTTCTTGTGCAGGTACCTGGGCTTACAGGATCTCCTGAGGCAGGCCAGGAAAGTCTGTGGTCATTTCCGCCGGTCATATAATGCCAGTGCTCAACTGGCTGACCTTCCAAAGGAATGCAACCTGTCCAAGAACCGCCTCATTTGTGACATGCCCACCAGGTGGAACTCAATGTTGGCAATGCTGCAGCGGCTGCACACGCAGCAGAGGTCCATCAATGAGTACCTTTGTGAGTATGGCACCAGGACAGGGTCAGGGGAGCTTGGCTTTTTTTCGCCACGCCAGTGGCTACTGATCAAGGATGCATGCACTGTCCTGTCACCATTTGAGGAGGCCACGAGGATGGTGAGCAGTGACAGTGCATGCATCAGTGATACTGTTCCTCTTGTCTTCCTGTTGGAGCACACGCTTCGTGGAATAATGGACAGGGCACTTGAGGCAGAACAGCGGGAGGAAGAGGAGAACTTCCTTACCTCTCAGGGTCCCCTTTATCCAGATACTAGTATTCCTGCAGGCCCGCCGATCACACAGCAAGAAGAAGAGGAGGAGGATTGTGTCAGCATGGAGGTGGAGCCTAGCACTCAGCATCAGCAGCAGTCTTCAAGGGATCGTTTTCAGTCCCCAGAAACCCATGGACTTGTACATGGCTGGGAGGAGGTGGCTGTGGATCATGTCATCCTTAGTGACCCAGAGGACTCTGGATCGAATGCCTCAGCAAACCTTCACTGCATGGCCTCCTTGATCCTGCAAAGCCTGCGAAAGGACCCTCGGATTCGTGGTATCAAGGAGAGGGATCATTACTGGCTGGCAACCCTTCTTGATCCACCTTACAAGGGTAAGGTTGCGGAACTTATCCAGCCTTCGCAGAGGGAGCAGAGGATGAAACATCTTCAGGAGGCCTTGCAGAAAGGTTTGTGCAATGCGTTTCCAGAGCCTGGGAGGTTACAATATCCTGGTCCTCCTGGACAACATGTTGCTGAGGCTTCGGTCAGTCACAGAAGGAGCGGTGGAAAAGGTGGTCGTCTGCCTGATGCTTTTAGACAATTCTTTAGTCCGCAGCCCCAAGGTCTGATTGGTTCCAGCAACCATCACCAGCGTCTGATTTACATGGTGCAGGAATACCTAGGGGCAAGATCAGACTTGGAGACAATATGTAATTGAGCTACTGGCCTGTCCTGCATCCAGCATTCTTTCTGAACGCACATTCAGTGCTGCTGGAGGCTTTGTAACCAATCACAGAGTGCGCCTGTCCACAGACTCAGTTGATCGGCTCACCTTCATAAAAATGAATCAGTCTTGGATCACTAGCTACCAAGCACCTGATGCTGATGTAACCGATTAATTTTTCTATGAATGTGAGGTCCCTTGAAGACCGCCTATGCTGAGTGACTATCCTGTTATGCTGAGTGACTATCCTATTCCTCCTCAATGTTCATGTTGATAGCTTCTAAGAACATTTTTGTTTCAGGGCACCACCACCAGTGCCTAAGGCCCAATTTTTCTGCCCCTGTTTAACAGGGGCGTATAATCATAATTTTTGCTGTAATATTTCGCAGCAGGGCTCATTCTTGCGCTCAACTAGAGTATCTGTGAGGGGTTGCAGTGTTGTGGCACCACCACCAGTGCCTAAGGCCCAATTTTTCTGCCCCTGTTTAACAGGGGCGTGTAATTATAATTTTTGCTGTAATATTTTGCAGCAGGGCTCGTTCTTGCACTCAGCTAGAGTATCTGTGAGGGGTTGCAGTATTGTGGCACCACCACCAGTGCCTAAGGCCCAATTTTTCTGCCCCTGTTTAACAGGGGCGTGTAATTCAAATTTTTGCTGTAGTATTTCGCAGCAGGGCTCATTCTTACACTCAACTAGAGTATCTGTGAGGAGTTGCAATGTTGTGGCACCACCACCAGTGCCTAAGGCCCAATTTTTCTGCCCCTGTTTGACAGGGGCATGCAATTACAATATTTGCTCAAATATTTCAGAGCAGGGCCTGATCCTGCTCTCAACAAGAGTATCTGTGAGGCTTTACAGTGTTGTGCCACCACCACCGCCTATGGCCCAATTTTTCTGCCCCTGTTCAACACAGCAGGGCTCGTTCCTGCACTCAACAACAGAATCTGTGAGGGGTTATAGTGTTGTGGCACCACCACCACTGCCTAAGGCCCAATTTTCTGCCCCTGTTTAACAGGGGCATGTAATTACAATTTTTGATCTAATATTTCACAGCAGGGCCCGTTCCTGCACCCACCAAGAGTAACTGTGAGGGCTTACAGTGTTCTGGTACCACCAACACTTAAGGCCCAATTTTCTGCAGAGTATATAGGGCAGGCCATATAGTATATACAGGCGGTCCCCTACTTTCAAACATCCGACTTACAAACGAATCCTACTTACAAACAGAGGGAGACAACAGGAAGTATGAGGAAATCTACCCCTAGGAAGGGAAATTCTCTCCTGTAAGAGTTAATATGGGAAAAAGGTGTCTCCATTGATGCTTTATCCACCAATCCTTGTTTCCCTAATAACCCCAAATTTTCAAAATCCAATTGTCATTGGGACAGAAAGTGAGGTGAAATCTTCTTAACAGGGGCACAGACAGCAAAACAAATGTTACAGGGGTGATAACCCTTCCCTATGTTATCCAAAAAGCTTAAAAATTGATTTTTTGGCTGGAGCTACACTTACAAAATGTACCTGTTCCAAATAACAAACAGATTCAACTTAAGAACAAACCTACAGTCCCTGTCTTGTTTGGACTGCCTGTATACTGCTGTTCAGAGTATATAGGGCCTGGGGGCCCCACGCCTTTTCTTTTTTTAATTTGGGTGTGGGGTTCCCCTTAATATCCATACAAGACCCAAAGGGCCTGGTAATGGACTGGGGGGTGGGGGGTACCCATGCCGTTTGTCTCACTGATTTTCATCCATATTGCAAATTCGCACTTTTGATTTTTCATGTTCGGGCCCCATAGACTTTAACGGTGTTCGAATGTTTGTGCAAACTTTCGGTCCATTCGCATGTTCTGCCGCTAGCCGAACCAGGGGGTGGCTCATCCCTAATAATGGGGCACAATTCCTCCCACTCCCACTGACACCAAAGGTGGGGCATTGTTTTTTCCCCGCTAACATCAGGACCTTTTTTACTCCCAATGGCCACACTTTGGCCCCCTAAAGTCTGATGGACAGTATTGCTCTATGACAAGGAGAACCCTGTCATAGAGCAATACTGTGCAACATAGTTTGGTTAGTGCTAATACTTGCTGTGCCAGAATGGATAAAAGTAATTTAGCATGCGTAAGGCTAGGTTCACACTTTTGCGGGTGTGGGACAGCATCTAAATGGCACACATTCCCACACTTGAGGCTAAAACATGCTGCTCTTTTGCAGATACGCGGGGTGCGATTAACTCCTAATGGCACACCTATGCAGTGGAAAACACAGTGCATTTTTGGGTGCATGAAGCTGCATAGTGCAAAAGCACATTGCGGTTTCTGTGCGGCTGTGTTTTAGAAAAGGAATAGAAAACAAGAAGAAGGCATTGTCAGGGTAAGTACTTTGACCTCTGAGAGGTATAAATACCTGTTAGAGTTACACATACACATTTCTTAGCATCACAAATGCATTTAGCATTTAACAAATGTTTCTGATTCTAGAGCCACCTTAAATCTTATATGAATTCAAGCAGTAAGATCCCCCCAATGGAAAAGGGAAAGGTCCTAGAAGTCGCACATCTCTGCAAAACCTCATAAGAAGGTGCATGAAAGCCTCAGCCCGGGCTCTAACCAGGCCATACCCCCATGCATTTCACTCCACCCATGAAGCCTAGTCATGACACCCATGTCTAAACTCTGGGGCGGAGTGAAACACATTGGGGGTGTGGCTTGGTTGGAGCCCGGGCTGAGGCTTTCATACACCTTCTTATGAGGTTTTGTAGATGTCCGACTACCTGGACTTTTCCCTTTTCCATTAGATGTCTAGAGTTGGGACGAGCTCTGTCCTTGTCTGCACCCCAAGCGGTTGCTGCATAAGAGGACCTGGTGGAGCCTTAAGCGGCACCTGTAAATTTAGTTTGGGTCTCAGTAAGATCCCCCTGCCATTGTTTTTGGCTTTCTTCCAGTCTGGCTTAAGGTTTTAGGTGTTCCCTCTCAGTCTTCCTGTTGCACTCATCATAGTTCAAGATAAATTAAAATTTCAACAGGTGCGGTTTACATTTTAATGCAGAGCAACAGGACAGGTGTGTTGTACTGTAGTGCATTTGGGTACATTGTGGCCATGACCATGAACAAAACTGCAAGTAAGATGCATTATTGGTCACTGCTATAACATGTGTTTAGCTTATGCCTAACTGCAATGCCCTGGTGTGAACGGGCTCCTTGTGTGCAGGGGCGTAATTAGAAATAGCAGGGCCTCATAGCAAAATGTTGTATGGGCCCCCCTACAAACAGCCCCCCCCCCCCACAGCTGCCCTAGTGTCAATGCAGCGTGACCTGTGCCACATACAGCGTGACCTGTGCCCAATGCAGCGTGACCTGTGCCCAATACAGCGTGACCTGTGCCCAATACAGCATGACCTGTGCCCAATACAGCGTGACCTGTGCCCAATACAGCGTGACCTGTGCCCCATACAGTGTGACCTGTGCCCAATACAGCCTGGTCTGCCTGTGCCCCATACAGCCCCACCTATGCAGAGGAAGAGGCAAGCCACCCGGATCAGCAGAGAGCGGGATTGCCCGCTGTAATAGCTTTCATTTGAATTTCCCATCTTCCCGGGGCTCATCGTCACATAGCCCCACCTCTTGGCCCGACGCCTTTGATGACGTCACATGTCCTGCATTGGATCAGCGTTCTGTCTATCAAAGGCACCGGGTCAAAAGGTGGAGCTATGTGATGTGAGCCCCGGGAACACTGGAAGTTCTAATGAAAGCTCTTACATCAGGCAATTCAGCTCTCTGCTGATACGGACAGCTCGCCTCTTCCTTTCCTCTCTCTTCCCCTGGCTGGGAGACTGTGCCGGCGGTGCTCTTATCCTCACTGTGCCCCATTCGGCTGCGGGCCCCACAGCGCCCGCATGGGACTCTATGGTGGTAGTTACGCCCCTGCTTGTGTGATTAGGAATATTTTGTTAATACAGTACTGTGACCTCTGTAATAAGAGCCAGTCATGGGCTTCAGAAATGGAACATATAATCTTACCAAAGGTAACTTTAGGGGTGCTATCCCCCCTTCTACCTTACAGAGAATAACGGTAAGGGCCCCTTGAGTCTGATTCACTTCAGCTTCACTGATTGGATCCTCAGGCAGAGGTAGCCAATTAGTGCTTTTGTTCATACATGACCCACTCCCTGCCATAGTGGAGAAGGAGAAGTGCCAGAGGTGTGACCAGTTGGACCCTGTCCCTGAGCAACCCTAATTTATGGATGAGAGCAGTAAGGACAGTGAAATCAAGCATTGTTATGGGTTAACATAGCTCATAGCACATTTGCGTAATGCACATCCGTACTGATAACAATCACCACAGAAGCACCTCACATGCAACTTTTCTTTTGCTTTCCACTTGCACATGTTGATTTTATATAGTAAAACATGAGAATCAAAACCTTAACCAATGTCATTTCCTACACAAGATGACAAAGATCTAAATGTGGCTAGACTGCTATGTTTTCTCTGAGGGAAGTTGAATGAAGTTCAACAAAAAATATACCTTGAAAAGCCCCTTCAACTATTTAGATATTCATAGATCCCAACTGTCCCTGATTTCAAGGGACTGTTCCTGATTTGGAACAATGTCCCTCTGTCCCTCTTTCCTCCTCATTTGTCCCTTTTTTTGGTCTGATCAGTTGTATATAAAATGCACTATTTATCTTTCAAAAAGTGTTTTATAGTGCTAAACCTTTCACCCAGTTTCTAAATTGGGGCATTGCTAAATTCCAAAAGCTAGTAAAAAGGACTAGTAGTGGGGAAAAAAAGCACTTGTGGGTTTAACCAATAGTTTTTTTGTACAATTCTCCTTTAAGGGGGCGTGACAGGGGGTGTGCCCTATGCCTACATATGTTTGCTAATAGATGTCCCTCATTCCCATCTCAGAAAGTTGTGAGGTATGTGTAATTGGTGTACCAGTTGGTACAACATTGTTAAAATAAATGCTGGATTAGGTGATCCTGACCTGGGAAAGACACTTCAACATTTTAGTATAATTAGTCTTTATGTTGGTACAATAAGGATATTTCAAATGCTGGGGAATAGACATGTGCACGGCCAAAAAAATTTGTTCATTTTCGTTTTCGTTTCATTAGTTTATTATTTTTTCGTTTTTCGGGTCATTCGTTATGATCGCGATTCGTAAATTCGTTCATTCTTAAATTCGTAAATGCGTTCATTCGTACGTTCGTACATTCGTAAATTCGAACATTCGTACATTCGTACATTCGTTCATTCGTACATTCGTACATTTTACATTTGTACATTCGTAAATTCGTACATTTGTAAATTCGTAAAATCGTACATTTGTAAATTAGAAAATTCGGAAATTTGTAAATTCTAAGTTTGAAAATCCAAAAACCCGAAAAATTAAAAAATCTGAAATAGTAACTAACTATTAAATTATAGGTATTGTAATTTCCTTTCAAATTTGACTGTCAGTGAATGTAACAAATACGAATTTATTCGAATTTACGAATTATCCAAAACAAATGCTGCATCTAAACAAATGGAATGGAACAAATTAATAATAAATAATAATAATAAAACGTTGTTATTATTATTGTTATTTATTATTATTAATTCATTACGTTCCATTCCGTTTTTTTGGATCATTCATAACTTTGGATAAATTTGTATGTGTTACGTTCACTAATAGCCAAATTTGAAAGGAAATTACAATACCTATAATTTAAAAGTTACTAGTAATTACTAATGGTTAAGTTATTATTAGTTAACTATTATTTCAGATTTCCAAATTTTCGAATTTACAAATTTACGAATTCACTAATTTACTAATGTACGAATGTACGAATGTACATTCATAAATTGCGAATGTACGAATGTACGAATTTACGAATGTCCAACTTTATCGAATGTACGAATATTCGGAAAAAATTCGTTAAATGGGTTTTCGTTAATTCGGATATTGCCGAATTAACGAATTTGTCGAAATTCGTTAAAAAACGAATTCGGAACGAAACGAATTGCACATGCCTACTGGGGAATGTTCCTGACTTGGACAAGCCCTTTCAACATTTTAGTATACTTTGTCTACAGTTAGTACAACGAGGGTAATAAAAATGCTAGGGTAGGTACCAGACTTGGGAAAGTTACTTCAGCATTTTTGTATACCTGGTCTTCATGTTGGTACAACAAAGATATTTTAAATGCTGGGGAATGTTCCTGACTAAGACAAGCCCCTTCAACATTTTAGTATACTTTGTCTTCAGTTTGTACAACGAGGGTAATAAAAATGCTAGGGTAGGTACCAGACTTGGGAAAGTTACTTCAGCATTTTTTTGTATACTTGGTCTTCATGTTGATACAACAAAGATATTTTAAATGCTGGAGAATGTTCCTGACTTGGACAAACCCATTTAAAATATTGATATACTTGGTCTACATGTTGGTACAACAAGGGTAATATAAATACTGCGGTAAGGGTAATATAAAACGGAAAATTGAATACTAACCTTTCCGTAATTTTCCTTTCCTGGTGCCTACTCATGGCAGCATACCAATGGTTGGTTGCTCCGCCCCCTACCAACCCACAGGACCACTTTAACTCTATAAAAAAGAGTTGCTCCCTTCAGCCGGTATTCTTGTAACTAGACCTCATAACACTAAGGATTATTGAAGGGAGGGTGTATGCTGCCATGGGTAGGCACCAGGAAAGGAAAATTACAGAAAGGTAAGTATTCAATTTTCCATTTTCCTGGTGCCTCCATGGCAGCATACCAATGGTAAATAACTTGCTTACAGGGAGGGTACTGCAATAAGAAATTTAATGAAACTACAGTACGGATAACTGCAAAGCCTTTTCCCCAAACTCTCGGGAAGTAAGGACTGCTGGGTCTACACTGTAGTGAGACATGAAAGTGCTGAAGGATGACCAACTGGCTGCTCGGCAAATTGTCTCAGGGGAGACCCGTACCAAGGCTGCCCAGGAGGAGGCTATTCCACGCGTTGAATGCGCATTGACCGCATCTGGAACTGGAAGACCACTAGCCCGATATGCTCTTTGGATTAACCTCACGATCCAGCTTGCCAAGGTCGTCTTGGATGCTGCCATACCCTTTTTGGCGCCTTTTGGATGATAAATAGCCGTTGATTTTTTCAGAACTGTTGCGTCAAATTTAAGTAGTGCCTTAGGGACCTGGCTATATCCAACTCGTGCAGCCTCGAGGAGGCTGGGTCCTCCCCGAATGCTGGAAGAACCCATTCCTGGTTCAGATGGAAAACTGAAGGCACTTTAGGAATGAATTGATGAATAGGCTGAAGCACCACTCTGTCTGGGAAGAAGGTGATGTAGGGATCCTGTGACCCTAGCGCTAGGATCTCTGACACTCTGCGACCTGACGTGATGGCGATTAGAAAGACCGTCTTCAAAGAAATATCCTCCAAGGTGCATTCTTCTGTGGGAGCAAAAGGAGGATTTGAAAGGACATTAAGCACGATAGTTGAGGGGCGTGACCGGATGTGGAGGTGAACGGAGGTGTGCGAGGTCTCCTCCTCGCTCCAGCTCTCTGCTGCTGCTTATGACGGACTGATATGAATCCAAATCTATTACTGCCCGCACTTCCTGGTCTCCTCCTTGCTACCTCCACTAGCCCTGTTGCCTGGTTAACCCTGCTAACCTAACCCTGCGGCGTATCCTTACCCGGTAGATTCCGGTGGAGAAGAGGGAGGAGGACGGCAGTAGCGGGGATCGGAAGCCCAGCGGTAAAGGAGAGACTGCCTGTTTACTTCAGGCTCGGCCGGTTGCTCGGCAACGTCCCAGGCTCCCGCTCCAGGCTCTCGCGGGAGCTTGTGAAATCCACGCGTCCTGTCAGTAAGCGGCGGGCAGCTCGACCGGCCTGGGAAGCCGAGGGAACGAAGGAGCGACAAGAGGGGAAAGGAAGCAAAGAGGAAAAGGGGACGCAACTACACAGCAGTCCTGGACAACAGGAGGTCCCGCTGGAAGGGCTTCATCAAGCTGAGAGCCGGCTGGCTTCGCTGTGAGGTAATAATCCAGAACTTTTTCCCTTTATCAGAGCAACAGCACACTGTGTTGAGGTATTGCTGATAGGCACTGTAGTACTCACCGTTGTAAGTTACTTTGCAGCCCAAGTTGCATTAGGCTCTGAACAGCCCCCTGGTTCATTAAGGAACAGGGGAAGTCGCACTTGCCACCTTTCCCGTCATAGACTCCCGGGATAACTG
Source organism: Aquarana catesbeiana (assembly GCF_042186555.1). Lineage (NCBI taxonomy): Eukaryota > Metazoa > Chordata > Amphibia > Anura > Ranidae > Aquarana > Aquarana catesbeiana. The sequence continues at coordinate 140,271,941 of NC_133331.1, forward strand.
ATACATATACTGGGTAAAATGACTAAGAAAAAGGGAGAGGAGCACCCCCAGCACCCACATGAGGGTTCCCTTGCACAGACTACCCGGGCAGCTAAGGAGAAGGGGAATCTAGCAGCGTCTGCGTCAGCAGCGGCATCTAAGTTGGAGAAATTTGCCCATACTCCCTCGCAATCCCCAGCTAAGGGTACTCAGCAGCCCCATGAGAAGACACTGATGGGAGCCACAGGGGATAGAAAAAGTCTAAGTAAGACTACATCAGCGTCATTAACTACTACGAAAGCTGCGAACAAAAAAAGCCCTGAAAGGGACCCCCCGGGAAAAATGATGGAAGTTAATCTTGATACTGAGGCACGCAGTGAACCCGAACCTACACTGAAAGAAGTATTGAGTGCGGTTAATGCTTGTAGGGGATCACTGAGTGATTTATTCGACCAGTTAAGAGGCCTTAAAAAAGAACTGAGCTCCATGAGTCGCGAATTGCAGAATGCTGTGGAAAGCACTTCCAACTTAGAGGAGAGGCTAAGTCAAGTAGAGGATAGTTTATATCCTATGAGGCAAGTGTTTAAAGCAATGCAGACCCAGCTGGATACTTATAAGATCAAAATGGATGAAATGGAGAATCGCCTCCGCAGACAAAATGTGAGGGTTCTAGGCCTCCCAGAAGGAAGCGAGGGGTCCTGCCCAGAAGTATTCCTGGAAAGGTGGCTAAGGGAGGTTTTCGGGGCAGAGACTTTTTCCCACTTTTTTGCCATTGAGAGGGCTCACAGGGTGCCTACCAGGTTAATCTCTTCAGGCTCCCGCCCTAGACCATTGATTATGAAGCTGTTCAGCTACAAGGATAAAACAGTACTAATGCAGAAAGCTAGGGAAAAGGGAGACATTTTCTATAAAGATACCAGAATTTCAATATACCCAGATTATTCCCCGGATCTGCAAAAGAAAAGGGCAGGATTTGTGGAAATTAAGCGTAGCTTGAGGAACTTGAAAATTCCATATGCATTGCTTTACCCAGCGCGGCTACGTATTAACACTCCAGGAGGGACACAATTCTTTGACTCAGTGGATAGGGCCAAAGAATGGCTGGAAGAAAATAAGAAGAACTTTTAGAGTCAGAGTAATATTAGCTGATTGACATTTTTTTTTTTTTTTTTGCAGCAGGGACTGGAGGGGGGGGGGGGGGGGGGGGTGTTCGATGTGTTGAAGAAAACCACTTATGGGAGTCTATGTAAGGTGGAGGATGATTGTGTTGTGGCTAATAGAGTTACAGGTGATTGAGGTTGGAGGGGGGGAGGGTACTGTGAGAGGGGAGGGCGATTGAGGTGTTGGAGGAAAATATTTACGAGAGTCTGGTGGTGGATGCTTGTATTGTGGTTAATAGTGCGATTGGTGATTGAGGTCGGGGGGAGGGAGGGTAGTGTGAGAGGGGTGGAAAAGTCAAATAGGGGAAAGTCTTTTTTTCCTCTGCCCCTGTTTGGCTGAGGAAAAGGGGAATAGAGTTGGGGAATGAGTTGGTTGGGAGGGGTAAATGGGTCACAAGGTATGCTCCTAGGGTAGGCCAAAAAAGGCAGGGGGGGGGATGGTGGGGCACAAGGGTAGAGAAATATGTAAGATTCAATTAAAAATAAAAGGTTGTTATGCACTAATACTGAATGCACATATGGTAAAGACAAATCATCACATAGATTGTAGATACACTTATTCACATCTTAAATCAGTAAAGGAAAATTTTGGTAGGATTAAAAAGGATGGGAAACTTGGTATATGAGACATATATACATATATATATATATATATATATATATATATATATATATATATATATATATATATATATATATATATATATATATATATATATATATATATATAATATTTGACATTGGTGGGGTTAACTAAGGAAGGATTTAGCATTCACTATCATAAGAGGTCTATATCCCTGATGTTTTTTTTTTTTTTTTGCTTTCTTTTATGTACAATTACTTACTTGTATGTATTTTGTATTTATTTATATGTATGCTTATAATTTAAAGGAGGGTTAGGATGGTAGTAATAACCTCATGGAACATCCGGGGCATGGGAGACCCCAATAAAAGAGCTACGGTATTCTCAGAGCTGGAATCACAGGGTACGGACCTGGTGTGCTTACAGGAGACACACCTCACCAATGAGTCTAAATCTTTAATTCGGAATAAAAAATTTCAAGTACAATTCCATTCAGTGCACACCTCCTACTCAAGAGGAGTGTGTATAATGGTTAAAAAGGGGGTGGTGTTCTCCTGTAAGGATGTTAGAATAGATCCGCTGGGCTGTTATGTTTTTTTATTCTGTACAATAGAAGGTAAATCTTTTGTTATAGCTAATGTGTATATTCCCCCTCCCTTCAAGATGGAGATTTTATATCACCTCCTAGAATATGCTGAGGACAAAGGGGATATCCCACTTATAGTGGTGGGCGACTTCAATATGGTTCTCAATGGTAAAATTGATAGGTTCCCTCCAAGAGCAAGGGAGGATAGGGCAACTGAGGGACGGCTCACTCAGCTGCTTGAAGAGATTGGGTGGTGCGACAGGAGCTTTGGGTAAAAAAGCAGCAGGAGTATAGGATGGATATACTTAAAAATGCTGAAAATAAGAGACTATTTCAGAGGCAGAGATACTTTGGGGAGGGGGAGAAAGTGGGTCGCATGTTGGCATTAATAGCTGATACTAATTCACCCTCCTCAACGATCGCAGCGATTCGGACCTCTAGTGGGGTAACTTCGTCAGACCCCGTCATGGTTAAAAAGGTATTCTTTGAATACTGCAGCAATTTATATAAATCGCAACAACAACTAGAAGTAGGAGAGATAGAGAACTTCTTAGAGGGCGTCAGCCTGCCACACCTCTCTGAAAATAATAGGAATAGCCTGGACTCCCCCATAACCCTTGAGGAAGTACAGCAAGCAGTATCAGATATGCCTAATCAGAAAGCCCCAGGTCCTGATGGCCTGCCCGTGGAAATTTATAAGCATTTTGGGGAGGCTCTACTCCCTGAACTTTTGAAGACATTGAACTGGGCGATTACTGATGGCAGCCTGCCCTCTTCAATGACTGAAACCAATATAGCCCTGATAAGGAAAGAAGGGAAAGACCACCTCGAAGGAGCATCATACAGACCCATCTTGCTACTATGTTCCGATATAAAAATATTGGCAAAAGTAATGGCTACTAGGCTAAAGAAATATATATTAGAGCTAGTGCACCCGGACCAGTCAGGGTTTATCCCAAATAGATCCACTAGTATTAACATCAGAAGGGCATACCTGAACCTCCAGTCACCAGTAGGGACTAGGAGCTCCAGAGCGGTCCTCGCTTTGGATATTGCCAAGGCGTTTGATAGCCTGGAGTGGAGGTATCTCTGGTGGGTACTGGAGAAGTTTGGGTTTGGCCCTAAATGTATCAAATGGGTCAAGACCCTGTATTTCCATCCAAAAGCCAGGTTAAAGATTAATAGCGAATATACGGAGTGGCTATCCCTTGAGAGAGGGACGAGGCAGGGGTGCCCAATCTCGCCCCTGTTATTCGCTCTAGCAATGGAGCCACTGGCAGAGGTAATAAGACACTCCTCTGGAATACAAGGATTTGGAGAAAGGATTAGGCTGGAAAAAGTGGCACTTTATGCTGATGATGTGCTGATTTTTCTCGGGGATATGGGACCATCCCTTGAAAAGGCAATACAATTAGTGGAAAGATTTGGGAGATCATCAGGCCTGGTGTTTAACTGGGAAAAATCAACATTGCTCCCACTAGACTCAACATGCAATAGTCAAAGGGGAGGTATGCCGAGACTGAGGGTAGTGGAGAAGATGCGCTATCTGGGTATAATTATTTCAACTGACCCAGCACAATATATAGGGGACAATATAGTCCCTTTATTGGAAAAATTTAGAAGGAAAAGCGCTATCTGGTGCCAACTCCCGTTATCCCTGGCAGGTAGAGTTAATTTGATCAAGATGGTCTGGATGCCACAATTATTATATGTACTCCATAACTCCCCAGTCTGGATTGGGAAGAGCTGGTTTTTAAAAATAAACACCCTATTCAGAGAACTAATATGGAAGAAAGGGCAGGCAAGGATCAAATTACAAACGCTACAGTGCCCTGTTGGGGAAAGGGGTCTGGCAGTACCACATCCCTATAGTTACTTCCTGGCGGCACAATTACAACACCTAGGAGGCTGTGAATATCAGGGCCTGCTGAATTCCAATGCGAAACTTATGATCTATGACTCCCCATATGGGTCCCTGGCAGAGGCACTAGAGGCTGGGATATTTCAAGAGGGACCCCCAACATATAAATTGATCATTAAAGTTTGGCAAGCTACTAAGAGGATTGTGGGCTATGGAGGCTACAATGAATTCTCGCCCATATGGAACAATAGAGGGTTGAGGGAGCTGCTAACATTGGATAAAAATTGGATATGGGTCCGCCACAGTATACGTAGTTTGGCACAGTTATATGAGGGCGAAAACTTGAAACCTTTCATTGAACTAAGGCGTGAATATGGGATCCCAAATAACACTTTTTACACTTACTTGCAGATTAGGCACGCACTTAATAGTCAATTCAGTAACTGCCCATTAGAATGGTGCAATATACCTCTCCTAAATAAAATTATTAGAGCAAATACCACTAAGGGTCTGATAGCAATAATAAGTGGACACATTTCTGGAAGACTGCTGGATCTGCAAACGACTTTGGATACTAGGGAGAGGTGGGCGTGGGGTTGTGGGGGAGATTACGGATAGCCAGCGGAAGGGAATTTTGAAGGCTAGCCCATTGGTGTCGGTCTCCCCATCGCAACAGACGTCGCACCTTTTTCTTATACACAGGGCCTATTATACCCCTAAGAGATTGTATAGGTTTGGTCGTAGACTGGATGATAAATACCCTAGATGCTTGGATACTGGCGACCTAATTCACATGGTATGGAGATGCCCAAGGCTGGCGAGATATTGGTCGGGGATAATTAGGACCATAGAAGTCAGGTTTAAAACCAAGTTGAAGCAGGAGGCCAGGGAATGTATCCTTGGCCTGCTAGGGGAAAATGGGGAGAGTAATAATAAGAAAATCGCTATAGGAAGGTGCCTTTATCAAGCTAGGAAACTAATAGCACAGTCCTGGCTATCCATTACGCCCCCAACTATAGAAGACTGGCTTAGGACAGTGGACAAGCTAGTTTGGACAGAAAAAACAGTCTACATTAGGAGAAATAGCTATGAAAAATTCACAAAAATTTGGAGCCCTTGGCTACAGTGGTCGGGTATAACCCCTTGACCTGGATTCAGCTTTGAAAAGAGCCTAAGGTTTTGGAACCATCCGTTAGTATAGAATATAGGTAAAGGAGAACAAGTGCAATAAAGCATAATAACTGATGCGTTGTTAGTATAAAATGATGTCTAGGCAACCTTTTAATATAGCTTAATAATAGGGGAGGATGGGAGGGAAGGGGATGGGGGTGGGGGAGGGGGGAGGAGGTACAGAAGGACGAGAATGCAATGTATTCTTGTATAACTTGTGTCGATTTTTTTTGATCCCCATAAGTTGATGTGAAAATTATAAGTTTTATACTTCTTTTTGTAATAAGAAAAATCTAATGAAGAATATTGAATAAAAAAAAAAAAGCACGATAGTTAAGTCCCACTTGGGGTATAGTGTTTTCGTGGGAGATCGCAATCTTAGGATTGCCTTCAAAAAGCGTTCTACAAGAGGATTTAGTGCCCACCGTGTATCTATTAAAGCTGAAAGGGCTGAAACCTGGACCTTAAGTGTGCTCAGGCCCAAACCTTAGTCCAATCCACTCTGTAAAAAGAGAAGTATATTCTGGACTCCGGGATTCAGGGGATCGAAATGGTTAGTCTCTGCTAATTCTGCACACTTCCTCCAAATTCTCTAATAGGTGGTATTAGTAGATGATTTTCTTGCCTGTAGTAGTGTTTGGATAACACTATGCGAACATCCTAACTCGCCCAACCTCTTCTGCTCAACTTCCAGGCCCTCAAGTCTAGAATCTCCGGGTGCGGGTGACAGAACTTGTCCTGAGACAGAAGGTTGTCTATGCGTGGAAGGGGAAGTGGTTTGCACAAGGCCATCCTGACTAGGAGCGTGAACCACGGTCTTTTGGGCCAATACGGAATCACTGACAAAGCTGTGACCTTCTCTGTTGTTAGGCACTGGAGAAACCTCAGTATCAGAGGGTTTGGAGGAAACGCATATCCCCTCCGAAAGTTCCATGGTTGGACTAGGGCATCCACCCCTGCTGACCTAGGAGATGGAAATCTCTAAAAATATAGAGGCGTCTTCGCATTGAGCGGGGAGGCAAAAAGATCTATTTGGGGAGTGCCCCATTGCTGGCATATCCAGAGGAAGACGCTCGGATTCAGAGACCATTCGTTGTTGTCGGTGAATGATCTTGAAAGATGATCGGCTAACTGATTCTCGGGCCCTGGGATATATGAGGCTCGCAGGTTGATTAAATTCCTCTCAGCCGATGTTAGAATGGGTGTTACCTCGTTCAAGAGGGACCTGCTGTGCGTTTCCCCCTGATTCTGGACATAGGCCACTGCTGCTCTGTTGTCCATCTGGAGAAGGATGGATTTGCCCCTGAGGAAAGTGGCTAGATGCAAAATCCTCAACCAAGCTGCCCTTAGCTCCAAGGTGTTTGACACTACTCCTGCTGAATCGAATTGCCATCTCCCCTATACCAACTAGTCTTGATAGTGTGCTCCCCACCCTAAATGACTCGCGTCTGTCGTCAGAACAGTCCATGAGATGGGACCAAGGGAACAGTGAAAGAGAAGATTGGATGGCCTTGTCCACCACCAGACATGGATTTCATTGCGGGCGTAACCAATATCCTCTGATCCAGGTGATTCTTCCTCCACTGTGACAGAAAGCCCAGCTGGAATGCCCGTAGATGCCACCTGGCCCATTTCACCATGGGTATGCATGAAGAGAGGGACCCTAGCAGGCTCAGACAGTCTGATGCTGACATGGAATGGCTCGCCAGTGCTCTTTTTACTTTCCCTATCAATGTAGGATTTTTTTTCTAATGGGAGTGAAACTGCTTTTTCTGGATTGTTGAAGAATTCTCCCAGGTATGTCATCTCCTGCGTGGGTGTGAGCTGTCTTTTGGAGCAGTTGATCAGCCACCCAAACTTGATCAGCATGTCTAGGACCAAATGCACATGTATTTCCAAGGTCTGTTTGTGCTGGGATAGAATTAGGATATCGTCCAAATAATGTAGTACTCAAATCCCCTTCTCTTGAAGAGGAGCCAAGACTGCCACTAGTACCTTGGTGAAGGTCCTGGATGCCGTTGAAATCCTGAAGGGAAGACATTGGAATTGAAGATGTAAGTCGCCTACTCTGAACCGAAGGGAAGGTTGAAACTGCCGATGGATAGGTACATAGGCGTGCACACAGGGTGTGCCAGGTGTGCCTGGGCACACCCTAATCACCCTGTGTTGCAGGTATGCCCTGTTTAAACCCCTGATATTTCAGCAAAGCCCTCTAATGGGGCTCTTAAAAAAATTGTAAAAAAAAAATGTTAAAAGAATTGTAATAAAGTATAAATAAAATAATAAAAATAAAAACTACTGACACCATTCACTGCCCTACTGACACCAGTCTTTGCCCTACTGACACTGTCCACTGGTCTACTGACACCTTCATTATATACACACACTTATGTGTTTGCGCTTTGAGGTGCACACTCTAATGCAATAGACTGTGCACACCTATGGATAGGTATATGAAGATATGCATCTTGAAAGTCTATAGAAGCCATCCAATCCCCGGGTTGTACGGATAGGATTACTGTGTTTAAGGACTCCATTTTGAAATGCTCCACATGGATATGTCTGTTCAAACTCTTCAGGTCCAGCACAGGCCTCCAACCCCCTGACTTCTTGGGGACCAAAAAGACTGGGGAATAAAATCCTAAGCGCTTTTCCGAGGCCAGAGCTGGCACTATTGCCTGCTGGAGAATAAGGATTTGAACATATTGAAGGAGGGCCTCCTTTTCTTTGGAGGTTGGAATTTTGGTGGGCTGGAAGGAAAAAAGGTGCCTTTTGAAATTCCAGAAATGCCCTTGAAGGATACTGCCCACTGATCTACGCAATTTTCTACCCAAACCTGGGAAAACGCCTTGAGACAAGCTCCCACTGGACCAGTTTGGGTTGGGAGGGCGTCAAAAGGACTTCTGGCTCTCAACCGTGGATGTAGAGGCTTTAGGTTTTCCTGACTTCCTGACTTCAAAAAAGTGGCTTGCGAGTCCTTCCAGTCTCTTCTATACTCCCTTCCTGGGCGGTACGATCTGGAATCCTTCGCTCTCTGCTGGACAGCTGGACGTGTAGCGAATCTCTTCCTCCTGCCTCTGTCCTGGGGAATCAAACCACTTTTCCCCCTGTGACTCTGGTAATAGCCGCATCCATTTTCTCACCGAACAGGGCTTTTACATCATATGGGATAAGACACCAGGATTGTTTTGATGTTGGGTCGGCCAACTTAATTTTAATTCATCCAGCATCTTAATGATTTCCTCTGAGCCTACATGTCAGAGAACTCACCTTGCTGGTCATGGTGTTGGCCGCCTTAGGGCGCGCCGGTGTGCGTTCCTGGGCGTGCTGCTGCGTGCGTTCCTGCAGGCGCTGGTGTGCATACTGGCGTGCGGGCGGGCGTGCGTGTGCGCGGGCGTGCGCGCGCGCCTGTGAGCGTCGGCGTGCACGTGGGCGTCGTTTGGCGCCAAGCCGGCCTATTTAGGTTGGTCAGGCACTCTGTTCAGTGCTGCCTGATCATCAGCTTCCTGTGCCCTAGTTCCTGTTTCCTGTCTTGACTTCCTGTTTACCTGATCTCTTGACGACCCGGATTGCCCTTGGATTCTCCTGTTTGCTGCCTGACCTTGGCCTGTTTGACTCCGCTTCTGCCTGCTCCTATTGTACCTTGTTGCCAGCCTGTTGCCGAACCCTGCTTGTGTCCCAATCTGCCTGTCTTGCTCCTGCTCAGCATCTGTTACCAGTGTTCCGGACTACTGACCTGTTGTCTGAAGATCATCTCTCATCCTGTACCTGGATCTCTTCAGCAGGCTCTCATACCATTCCGCACTCTCGTGCCTCCTGTCTGCTCTACCAGGGGCCGTGAGTCGGATAAGTAAGGGAGTCTACCCTCTGCCCAAGCGGACTCATCAGTCTGGTAAGTAAAAGTCTGACAGTATCAGGCAGCCATGACTGAGTCCAGGCAGGGGGCCTCCTCCATGGATGAACTATGTAGACACCTGGCAGGACTTACCCAGGCTGTGAAAAGCCTTCAGGAAGGTTACTCAAGATTGGAGGAACAAGTCCAGACCTTATCTTCCTCTTCCAACCCCCAGGGGGCATATTCTGCTGGATTCCAATCTGCACCCTCTGTAGTAATGCTTCCCCCAGAGCCCAGAGTACCCACTCCAGAGAAGTTTGCCGGTGAACGCAGCAAGTATCGTGCCTTCCGCAATTCCTGCGAACTCTACTTTACTCTGCAACCCGCACTTTTTCACTAGAAGCAACCAAAGTAGGCTTTGTTATTTCCCTGCTGACAGGTGAGCCACAAACCTGGGCCCACCGCCTTCTGGAGCAAAAGTCTATCTCCCTAAATAGCCTAGACGATTTCTTCAGGGCCATGTCCCAACTATATGAAGATCCCCACCTGACAGCGACTGCTGAAGCTGCACTGCACACTCTGCAACAGGGTTGCAGAGTGGCCGAAGATTATGCGGTCGACTTCAGACGTTGGAGCGCCGATATGGACTGGAACGACGCTGCCCTGCGTCATCAGTTCAGAATGGGGCTATCTGACCCACTCAAGGACGAGTTGGCTCGAGTGGGGGTACCTCAGTCTCTGAAAGACCTCATCGATCTCTCCATCCAGATTGACCGTCGCCTAAGGTCTACCAGCCACCTTCGTCCCACCTGGATGTTACCCAAGGTTCCCACTCCGGTCAGTCAGTTTCCTCCTGCTTCGTCTGTTTCGGCTCCAGAACCCCCTGAACCCATGCAACTCGGTCTGCTCCGGCCTACGCTTACTCCAGAGGAAAAAATGTGCAGATGAACCCACAACCTGTGCCTATACTGCGGTGAATCCGGGCACTACATGAGAGCCTGCCCCAACAAGATGCGTAAGTGTCATTCTGCCTCTTCAATGTGTGCATCTGTATTACCTAAACCTGGTTCTCATCTTGCTCTTTCCTTCACTCTGCAGCTTCCAGGAGGGAGTATTCCAGTGTCAGTAATTATTGACTCTGGCGCATGCAGCTGTTTCATCGATTTGACCTTTGCTGCCAACTATCGTATTCAGCTAAAACCTAAGACTCAGGGGCTTGCTGTCCATCTAGCGGATGGATCCATCCTTAGTTCCGGCCCGGTCACTAAAGAGACTGTCCCCTTGCTGGCCACCATGGGTACCCACCATCAGGAGGTTCTGCGTCTGGACGCCATCTCTTCTCCTCTCTTCCCTATTATCCTAGAGATGCCGTGGTTGCAGGCCCACAATCCCAGTATCAACTGGGCCACAGGAGAAGTCAAATTTCTCTCTGAGTATTGCCAACAGCATTGTTTACAGCAATCTTCTGACATGACCTCCCAACTCCTTTGCTTGGACTCAGATGCTGAGCTACGTCAGTCCATCCCTGAAGCTTATCTGGACTTCCTGGATGTATTTAGTAAAAAAGGAGCAGAAACCTTGCCCCCTCATAGGCCGTATGATTGTCCTATAGAACTGTTACCTGGTACTGAGGTTCCATTTTGGAGAATCTTCCTGTTAACTGAGCAGGAGTTAGACACATTAAAGACTTACATAGATGAAAACTTGGAAAAAGGGTTCATTCGCCCTTCTACCTCCCCAGCCGGTGCCGGCATCTTCTTTGTCGAGAAGAAGGATCACTCGTTATGTCCCTGCATCGACTACCGGGAGTTGAATAAGATCACCATTAAGAATCGTTATCCCTTGCCTTTAGTACCTGAACTTTTTCAAAGATTAGGAACCGCAGTCATATTCACGAAACTGGATCTCCGCGGAGCTTATAACCTGATCAGTATCAGAAAAGGGGACGAATGGAAGACGGCCTTCCGTACTCGATTTGGGCACTTCGAGTACCTTGTCATGCCATTTGGATTATGCAACGCTCCCGCAACCTTTCAACATTTCGTCAACTATATTTTCCGTGATTACCTGGATCTGTATGTAATAGTATACCTTGACGACATCTTGATATTCTCCTCTTCACTAACCGATCACCGTAGACATGTCTGCAATGTTCTAACCCGGCTTAGGCAACACGGCCTCTATGCAAAACTCGAGAAATGCGAGTTTGAACGTCAATGTATTCAGTTCTTGGGCCTAGTCATCTCAGTGGAGGGTATCAAGATGGATCCCCAAAAGGTGTCTGCTATTCTGGCTTGGCCCGCTCCGATGGATAAAAAAGGGGTACAACGCTTTATTGGCTTTGCCAATTTCTACCGGAAGTTTATTAAAGGTTTTTCTGCAATCATCACTCCAATCACTGAATTGACCAAGCAGGGAACCCGATTCTCTTGGACTGACAAAGCCCAGTCGGCTTTCGAAAGACTCAAAAAGCTATTTACTTCAGCCACCATTTTGAAACATCCTAACCCTGTCCTACCATTTGTCCTGGAGGTTGACGCTTCGGAGATCGCAGTGGGAGCGGTGCTCTCTCAACGACAGGGCGCCAAGGCCCTCCTCTATCTAGTAGCGTTCTTTTCACGCAAACTTTCAATTTCGGAAAGAAATTATGATGTGGGGGATCGAGAACTTCTGGACATCAAGGCGGCTCTGGAGGAATGGCGTTACCTATTGGAGGGTGCTGCACATCCTATTCTGGTCTACACCGACCACAAGAATCTGGAATACCTGAGAACAGCCAAGAGATTAAGACCTCGTCAGGCCAGATGGGCACTTTTTTTTTCACGATTCCACTTACAGGCCCGGTTCCAAGAATATAAAGTCAGATGCTCTTTCCCGCATGTTTTATGATTCAGAGAAGACTGTCTCCCGATACAATTCTTCCTTCTGGGAACTTCCTGCTCCTCCAAGGGGACCTTGTTTCCCGGATAAGACAGGCCTCTGTGGGAATGCTTCCGTACCCTGAAACCGATTGGAGAGAGGGCCTGTTTTGGCGAAGAGACAAGATCGTGGTTCCCGAGAAGTTAACGGTAACTGTGATGGAACTATGTCATGATCATAAGTTGGCCGGACATTTCGGTGTCCTGAAGACCACTGAGCTGGTACAGCGCACCTTCTGGTGGCCTCAATTAGCCTGTGACTGTAAAAATTTTGTGGATTCATGCAACACTTGTGCTCGGAGTAAGAACACCAGGACAAAGGCCTGGGGATTATTAAAACCCTTACCTGTTCCAGAGAGGCCATGGAAGATGATATCAATAGACTTCATCATGGAACTGCCCCCCTCCGAGGGTTTCTCTACTATTTTTGTTGTGGTAGACAGGCTGTCTAAGATGGCACACTTCCTCCCCATTAAGGGGACACCTTCGGCTTTGGATACGACAAAGATTTTTGTCAAAGAAGTGGTTAGGCTACATGGAGTCCCAGCAAGCAATGTGTCCGATCGGGGTGTTCAATTTACTTCAAGGTTATGGAAAGCCCTCTGTGGTTCGCTCGAAATCGAACTGGCTTTTTCATCCGCCTATCATCCCCAGACGAAAGGGCAAACTGAGAGAACCAACCAGACCTTGGAGCAATACCTCAGGTGCTTCTCTGCCTTCTCTCAGGATGACTGGGTTTCCTTATTACCCGTTGCAGAATTCTCCTATAACAACTCCTTGCACTCTGCCATCAATCAAACACCATTTTTCGCTAATTACGGGTTCCATCCATCTTTTCTACCAATCTCAGTACCTGAATGTTACGTTCCGGCTGTCTCAGAGACTATGAATTTCTTCGCCACCAACAACAAGATCCTACAAGAGACCATGGCGAAATCCCAGGATTACAATAAAAAAATGTTTGATAAGAAGAGGCGTGGAGAATTGATCTTGGAGCCCGGCAACCGAGTGTGGTTGTCCACAACTAACCTGAAAATGTCTTGTCCCTCTAGGAAATTAGGCCCTAAGTTTATGGGTCCGTTCCCAGTGAAGAGGAAAATAAATGATGTGACCTATGAACTTGATTTGCCAGACTCTCTAAAAGTACACCCGGTCTTCCATGTGACGCTGCTGAAACCTGTTACTTCTAACCCTTTTTCTGGTTGCACTGTCGGCCCACCAAAACCTGTCATAATTGACGACGAAGAGGAATTCGAGGCAGAGGCAATCCTTGACTGTAGGAAAAGGAGGAATGGAATTCAGTATCTTATTAAATGGAAGGGGTATGGTCCGGAAGACAATTCCTGGGAACCAGAAAACAATTTACATGCCCCGGAACTTTTACAGACTTTCAGAAATGTTCATGCCTCCATGACCCGGCTGGGCATCCGGAGGCTGCCCTTAGGGAGGGGGCACTGTCAGAGAACTCACCTTGCTGGTCATGGTGTTGGCCGCCTTGGGGTGCGCCGGTGTGCGCCGGTGCGCCCGTTCCTGTTCGTGCTGCTGCGTGCGTTCCTGCAGGCGCTGGTGTGCATACTGGCGTGCGGGCGCGTGCGCGTGCTCGCGCGGGCGCGTGTGTGTGCTCGCGCGGGCGGGCGCGCGCACCTGTGAGTGTCGGCGTGCACGTGGGCGTCATTTGGCGCCAAGCCAGCCTATTTAGGTTGGTCAGGCACTCTGTTCAGTGCTGCCTGATCATCAGCTTCCTGTGCCCTAGTTCCTGTTTCCTGTCTTGACTTCCTGTTTACCTGATCTCCTGACGACCCGGATTGCCCTTGGATTCTCCTGTTTGCTGCCTGAACCTGACCTTGGCCTGTTTGACTCCGCTTCTGCCTGCTCCTATTGTACCTTGTTGCCAGCCTGTTGCCGAACCCTGCTTGTGTCCCAATCTGCCTGTCTTGCTCCTGCTCAGTACCTGTTACCAGTGTTCCGGACTACTGACCTGTTGTCTGAAGATCATCTCTCATCCTGTACCTGGATCTCTTCAGCAGGCTCTCATACCATTCCGCACTCTCGTGCCTCCTGTCTTCTCTACCAGGGGCCGTGAGTCGGATAAGTAAGGGAGTCTACCCTCTGCCCAAGCGGACTCAACAGTCTGGTAAGTAAAAGTCTGACACTACAGCTTGTCTGAGGGCTCTTTTGATGTTGCCTGACCATACTCTGGTAGCCCTCGAGATCGAGGTCAGAAGTACCGCCGGTTTTTTTTTTTAACAAAAACAGTGGTGCTTTATTGTTGTAAAAGATAAATTAGAGTTACAGAATACCATTCAACAGAGTAGAATACATTACATACGTAGATTACATATTTGAGGATAGGGAAATTAATATGCAAAACCCACAAACAATACATAAGGTTAATAGTACCATTCTCAACAAGTACCGTCCACCCTCCACCCTCCAAAACCCTTCCCTATTGTGATAAATAAACGTAGTGAACTGAATGTTTCTCTACGAGGCCATCCACGGAGCCCAAACTTTTTCAAATTTCCACGGACAGCCACGGTTTATATATGTCATTTTATAAATGGGGATTACTGCCTCAATCTGTGCCTCCCAGGCTGAAAAGGATGGAGGGGAAGAATCTATCCATTTCATAAGTATTTCTTTTTTGGCATAGAAAAGAAGGAAGGAAATCAGTAATTTAAGATGATATGGCCTCTGCTCATCATCATGTATCCCCAACAACGCCATGGCCGGCAAAAGCGGAATAGAGGTCTGCAATCTGGAGTTGATTTCACCTACAATCTTAGTCCAAAATAGTGCAACAACTGGGCACTCCCAGAACATATGTATATATGTGCCTATATGGACTTTGCATTTAGGACACATGGGGTCTCTCTCGGGAAATATGCGATGGAGTCTCTGCGGGGTATAGTAGACCCTGTGTATAAATTTAACTTGAATCAATTTGTCCTTGGATGCTATCACTAATTTCGGGCCATACTCTAGACAGTCCTCCCATCCCTCCCTATCCAGTGACGGGATATCAGCCCGCCATCTTTCCCATAAATCATTAATCTTAGGGGAATCTCTTCCCAGCAACGCATTATATATTGAGGATAGGGGTTTAGACAAGTCTCCAGGGGATAGGAGATCTTCGATGGGGTCCGTCTG
Source organism: Aquarana catesbeiana (assembly GCF_042186555.1). Lineage (NCBI taxonomy): Eukaryota > Metazoa > Chordata > Amphibia > Anura > Ranidae > Aquarana > Aquarana catesbeiana. The sequence goes on from NC_133331.1 coordinate 140,287,183, forward strand.
TAACAGGGGAGTTTGTGGGAATTGAGCCCTGGCCGCATGTCCCAGCTGTAGGTACCGGAACGCCATCCAGCGGGGCAGTCCAAATTTAGCCGAAAGCTCATGCAGGGAGAGCAGTTGACCCCCAGACATTACGTGTTCCAACAAGGTTACACCATATCTAGCCCACACCTGTGGGTCCGGTATCATACGGAAGTGTTTAAGTCGTGGGTTCCCCCACAGGGGATGAGCTGGAGACAATTGGCCAGGTCTCAAGTATCTGCGCCTAGCCGCTTCCCACACTCTCCAAGTTGTTCTAGTAGGCCCAGGGATCCCACAATATGCCTTGGGTCCTCTATAGGGAAAATTCCGAAGGTCCGTCAGGGAACCCAGAATATTCGCCTCGAGACAGGTTGCCACATTGGATCTAGAACCCTGGAACCACCAGTGTACCGTCACCAACATGGCTGCCCAAAAATATAACTGGAAATCTGGGAGGGCAAGTCCGCCCAAATCTGCAGGTAAACATAACGTAGTACGTGCCAACCTAGGGTTTCTCCCCGACCAAATAAAGGAACCCACTATACGGTCAATCTCCCTAAAAAACGAGGCGGGGACCCAGACCGGGCAGTTCCTAAACAGATAGTTAAATTTGGGCAGTATCATCATTTTAAGGAGACTAATGCGACCCAGAAGATTCAGAGGAAGACTCTCCCAGGCAGCACATTTCGAACGTAGGGTGTTCAGGACAGGGGTCAGGTTTTTTACAATAAAATCAGAGAGATTCCTAGTGATCACAACTCCAAGGTATTTAAATTCCCCAACCCTTTGTAGTGGGGAGGAGAGGGGTCCAGAGTTAACCTCATCATCTATAAAAAATAGGACTGATTTGGTCCAATTTATCTTAACTCCCGAGAGACCACCAAAACTGTCAAAAATACGCAGGGCAGCTTGAAGAGAGGGTCCAGCATCATTAAGGTACAATAATGCGTCGTCGGCATAGAGGGAGAGGCGCTCTTCCATCATACCCACCCGCAGGCCCAGAACGTCCGGAGCACTCCTAATGGCAATTGCCAGAGGCTCCAGCGCCAGGGCGAACAGGCTGGGGGAGAGCGGGCATCCCTGCCTCGTACCACGAAACAGATCAAAGGAGTCTGAGACCCAATTGTTGGTGCGAACCCGTGCCCGGGGGGATCGGTACAGCAATCGTACTCCGTGAATAAATTTAGGACCGAATCCGAATCTACGCAAGGTTTCCCATAAAAACTTCCACTCAACAGAGTCGAAAGCCTTCTCGGCATCTAAAGAGGCAATAACCCTGGACCCCGTGTTGTCATGCGATGTTGCTAAGTTAAGGAATAGGCGCCTAATATTAATATCTGTGCCCTTGCCTGGCATAAATCCCGTCTGGTCTATACCCACTAGGTCTTCTATTACATGGGATAGTCGGGTGGCCAAGACCTTAGCAAAGATCTTGGCATCAACATTTAGCAATGAGATGGGCCTGTACGATGCACAATCAAGAGGGTCTTTTCCTGGTTTAGGAACCAGTACAATAACCGCCTCATTCATTGAGTCAGGTAGGGCTGGCATATTTGCAAATTTAGAAAGCAGTGAAGTCAACTTAGGGGCCAGTAGTTCAGAAAAATTGGAGTAAAATTCAGATGGTAACCCATCTGCACCCGGGGCCTTCCCTCCCTTGAGATGTCCCATGGCAACCTGTATCTCCTCAAGTGTGATGTCAGCCTCCAGCCCCTCCCTTGCTTCCTCAGACAACACAGGGATAGACAGGGAGTCAAAAAAAGAGGACATGGATGAGTCCGATGCAACATCTCTAGAGGAGTAAACCTCCTGAAAGTATTCTCGGAAACGGTTATTAATATTAGCAGGGGCAGTAAGGATCTGGTCAGTATTGTCTCTAATGGAGCCTATGGGGGTTGAAGGTATGTTTCCCTTAGCCAGCCACGCAAGAAGCTTCCCATTTTTACCACCATGCTCGAACACGCGTTGAGCGGAGTATAACAAAGCCTTGTCGGTCTGGGCCATCCTATTGGTGGATAGGTCACGCAGGGCCTTTTTCCACGCCCTATACCGGCCCTCCCCAGGAGCAGAAACGTATTCAGCCTCCAACCTGCCTGCCAGTGCCTCCAGCTCATCTATGGAGCGAGTAGAGTCACGCTTGAGCCGAGTGATACTATGCCCATACTCCCCTCGTATCCAAGCTTTAAATGAGTCCCATACAACAGGAGGGGCAGCTGATTCAGCATTGTCTGTACAGAAGTTGCAGATAGAGGCCGTTAGGGGTTCCAACAGTCTCTCATCATTAGCCCAAAATCTGGACAAACGCCACAGGCGAGTCCCTGGTGGAACAGACAGCGTCAGTGTCAAGCACAATGGTGCGTGATCTGAAATTCCCCTGGGAAGCACAGACAGGTCATGTACATATTGTAATGCAGGGCCTGAGGCATAGACAAGATCAATTCTAGATAGCGTTTTGTGTGAGGCTGAATGGCAAGTGAAAACTTTCAGTGTCGGGTACAAGTGCCTCCAGACGTCAGTGAGGGCAAAAGTTTCCGCCCACTGCCTGAGGTCCGGGGTGTCCCGAGCCGAGGATTGCAGCCGATCAAGTTCCACCAGTGGAACCATGTTAAAGTCCCCCACGAGGTATACCAATGCGGTATCAAATTGCACCGCTATCTGCATGATCTCGTGAAGGACCCTGCCAGATGCTGGCGGAGGAACATAAAGCCCAACTAGTACCACATTCTTATCAAATATATTAGCATGTATAACAACAAATCTCCCTTCTTTATCTGTTTTAACCTCAATCAGCCTACACGGTAGTGTCTTGTGGACCAGGATGCTGACCCCTCGGGCATAGGTGGAAAAGGTGGAATGATAATTAAGGCCCACCCAGGCTTTCCTAAGGCATACCATTTTGTTTTGCGGCAGATGTGTCTCCTGGAGAATACAGATCTGCGGGTTGTGGGATCGGAGGAAACGAAACACCAGGGAACGCTTAACAGCAGTATTAAGCCCCCGAACGTTCCATGAAATTACCTTTATCTCAGCCATGGAGTATGAGGTATAGTGGAAATGCAGTTATGTAACATACCAGACAGGAAGCATCCCAGTCCAGCCACACATATATTGTTCTACATAGCACTGTGTAAATGGTTCTGTTCAAACATGCGTCATATCTAAAGCACCTGAAACAGTAAAATAGTGTTAACAAAAACAAACCCAGCATTAAACCCCGCCCCCCACCCCGCATCCCCCACCCCAACCTAGGAATGCCTTGTTCCCCTAACATCAAAAAATAAAAATAAAACCCCAAGTTCAGGGAGCGTGAACCAGTGGGTGTAGACCCTTAGTGGAGAGGATTGTCCACGTAAGGTGACGAGAGACTCCGCCGCCATTAGGAATCAGGAGAAAAATAGCGTTCCAACCAACAGAGGTTATTTCGGACCGTCTCATTTCGGACCACTGTGGGTGAGTAGATGTGTGGATTAAACTAGCAACACATGAAGAATAGAAAAAAAAAAAAAAATTAAAATAAAGTATGTTCTCCGTTTAGGATAAATGAGGAGGATCATCCTGTAGCTTGGGAAGACAGGGTATGCCATACTTTAGGCAATCAATCTGACAAAAGTGCTTTTCTCCCTGTATTGCAGTTAGCAACTGATTGTCTCCCAGAGTGGAATTACAGCCTAGGCAGTCATAATGAAAGGTGTATATCACTTGCAAGTGAAAGTAGAGGGAGAAGTGAACCTGCAATACATGTAATGGTCACTAGAGTCCGCCAGCGACCCTCCTTCAGGAATTACTGAAATCTGAGCTTCCAAGAGAGCCAAACAAGTCATTGCTGCAGCATGTCAGTAAACATAGGTAATCTTCATCTCTAAAAATCCCAACATCTCAGGAACATCTTGTAAAGGACAAAAAAGGTTATCCCACAGTAGATTCAAACAGTGGCAAGCTTGAGAGTAGATATCACCTGGCATAGCCAGGGGCACAACACTTATACTGTATACTGACGGGGAATACAAAAGGCACAACGGGTGCAAGATTAAATCCCCTATTGAAATTTGAACAATCAGCGGCCAATATTCAGAGCAGAAGTACAGAAGAGCATGTTGCAGCGTTTAACGGTTGGGGGGCAGTGATTCCAGCCATGCGTTAGCATCCCTGGGGGAGGTAAAAAATCTGGTAGTTTCCCCGTCTTGAACCCTCAATCGCGCTGGAAACAGAACGCTGTATTGAATGCCCTTAAGACGCATGGCTGCCTTCACCTGGTCAAAGGAGCATCTGAGCTTTTGAGTTTCGACAGAGTAGTCAGGGAAGATAAGTAGCTTGTTATTTTGATGGCGTATTTCTCCCTGTACTCTAGCAGCCCGAAGCACCTCATCCCTGTCACTGAAGTTCAGAAACTTTAGGATAAATGTGCGTGGCGGCGCTCCGGGGGGGCCCGGCTTGGGAGGGATCCGGTGAGCCCGCTCCACCGCATAGAAAGGTGAAAATTGAGCCCCTGGTAGGAGGGAACGTAGTAGGCCTTCAATAAACTCCGTCGGACATTTCCCCTCAGCTCCTTCCGCCAGACCTACAATACGGAGGTTGTTCCTCCTATTACGGTTTTCCGCATCTTCGGATTTATATTCCAGTGCTCTAATTTTGGTTTGCAGGGCCCTTAAGTCTGTTCCATGAGACTCTACAGTGTCCTCCACTTGCCCCAGACGCTGTTCCGCATCAGAAAGTCTGCCCCTAATTTTATCCATGTCCAGCCTTATTAGACCAACATCTAATTGCACAGCATCTACCTTGGAGGTAAGGGTAGTAAGGGAGGCTTGGCAATTTCCTATAGCAGCCAGGACATCAGCCAGGCCTGGCTGTGTAGAGGGGGACTGCTCTGGCTGCTCTGTCTGGGACGCCATGTTGTAACTAGCTCGCCTCCCGGGCCCCACGCGGCCTACACAGGCCGCCTCTGTCTCCACCGGTTCGGGGGAAAATTTCAACTTCTTACCCCTTCCTCTGGCTGGCCGGGATGATCGGCGGTGCATGTGAAGAAGTCCGTCGGCTCAAAGACCCGCTGCTGATGCTGCTTTAAAAATCTGCCACAAGCGAGTTACAGGGCGGAGGTGATCCCGGGTGCAGCAAGATGGCCGCTTCTCCAGAGACCAGGTCGGGGCCCCAGATCCTCCAACTCGCCACCACAGGGTGTAGGAATGCTGTGGCGGTGCCCACAGGTAATCCGTTGGCCAGGGCAGGTAGTCCGGGGCCTCCAGGGAACAAGATGTGGCAGGGAAATGATCAGGAGCTGCCGCCGGGTGTAGCAAGATGGCCGCCGCTCCAGGCAGCAGGTCGGGCCTCAGACCCTCCAGCCAGCTGCTACAGGGCTCAAAATTGTTGTGGTAGCGTCCACAGGTGGTCCGGGGGCCAGGGCAGCTAATCAGGGGTCTCTGGGGTGCAGGATGCGGCCAGAAATCGTGATGGAGCGGCCGCCGGGTGCAGCAAGATGGCCACCGCTCCACGGACTAGGCCGAAGCCGCGGTCTGTCCTACAGGCAGTCCCCGGGCGGGGAGATCCGGCGATCGCGGCCGCGGATGGCGCTCCAAAAGGCTGGATTAGGTCGATGGCCAGGCCGGGAACAAAGCAGGCTTGCTGGTTACTGCAGGGAGGTTAGGATCGCCCGGATTATGGCCGGATTGTGTTGTAGGAGTAATGGCAAGCGGAGCTCCCACTAAACACGTCCTACCCCATCACTCTCCAGGCCACGCCCCCAAGTAGTACCGCCGGTTTACATGCTCCTCCAGCTGCCTGATAAGATTTCTTTAGGTCTGAATCAATTCTTTGGTCAAGGACATCCTTAAAGGAGACTGCGTCTTCTAAAGGTAGTGTCATATTTCTGGCTAACCTCATAATTGAGGCGTCTACAGTCGGTACAGTATCAAAAAGTTGTGCGTCTGCTTTTGCCAACGGATATCATTTGAGAAAACGATTATAAGCAATGGGTCCTCTGTCCACTTTCTGCCACTCTTCTGTCACTACCGCCTTGATTTCTTCTATCAAGGGAAAAGTTGATAATTTCTTTTTTAAGTGTGGAAAATAACTTTTTGTTTTAGATGGAGGCTCTGGATCCTCCTGGATTGCCTTCTTAACTGCGGTGATGAAAGGCGGAACTAGAGCGAAGTCAAAGGCCGAAGTATTATCCTCCACTATTTCTGTCTCGTCTTCAGAATTAACCTCTGCATCAGGATGAGGGGTGGGCGTATTTATTGCCGTTTCGGCCGAGGATGGGTTAATTTGGTCTTGGGATAAGGCCAACTCCCGGATTGAATCCTTGATCAGGCTTTTGATTGATTCCATCGACTGCTGTTTGTCTCTTTCTTTGTCAAAAGGTGGCCTCTAGTAGGCACTGCCCGCATACTAATTTCTCAGGTAGGGCTTGTTTTCCGCATACCCAACATGTTTTTTCTCTTGGATACACGGGTCTGTGCTGGGATTCGTGCCTATTAGAGGTATGTCGGGGTGACCTCTGTTCACTGCGGGAGGCATGAGCCGAAGATGAATGAGAGTGACCCGAGCTTCTATGACCCTTTGATCCCCTATCTGGAGAACTTCGGTGGGATGACCTGCGGGATGATCCCCGATGCGGGCTATAGTAAAAAATAAAAACAAAAAAGTATGTTCCAACTTGCCCGGAGTACTCTTTTTAAAAAAAAAAAAACTTAGCTTACTGTTGCAGCCCTTACCTAGTGGTATGTTGAGGATCTTTTTGATGCGGCATTAGACTACTGGGGGCAGCTGGGAAGAAAAAAGAAAAAACTAAATAAAAAATAAAAAGAGGGAAAAAAAATAGTATTTTTTTTTTAAACAGAGAGAGAGAGAGAGAGAGAGAGAGAGAGAGAGAGAAATATATTTTACTGCGCTATCCCAAGAATAATCGTGTATATAGGATTAAACCTTAAATGAAGTGAGAAAAAAAAAGCTGCAACTAACAATGTGAGACACGCACACTACAAATATCATAAAAAGGAAAGCTGCGCTGTGAAATAATTGGTTATCATAAGAAAAAATATTACAGAATTTAAATCATACAATTGAAAATGTATAAAAAGTTCATGCAATATAATATCACATCAGCATTTATGTTGTCACCAGTGATAAGTGCAAAGAATTGTGAAAATAAGGTACATAGCAGGATGCACACGCAACAGAATCAGGTCCACTCAGATAGGCTAGTTGAAAAAAGCCCACTTATTAAACAATTTTCTAGATGGTGGCTTTACAATCTTCCTGCCAGCGATGACATGCAATTACAACACTCTGGGGGATGTGATGGGGTGCAATAAAAAAGTGCCTCCACCCACAAAAATACTGCCGCTTACCGGCTCCTTAGATCTCTTGTTTAAGGAGATCATGCATGCCTGTGGCTCTTAACCCCAGCCTCGGGTCTTTCAAAGCTAAAGGGGCTCCTCAGACTCTCTGCGTAAGATGTCATCTCATGTGGAAGATGTATGTTCATTCGCCATGAAAGGACATGAAAACTTCCATAGCGTAATACGTTTGAAAACATTTTATTGGTATAAAACAGTAATGCACTTACAGTTATGCAGGAAATGTAAAGCGATGGATAGAAAACAAAACCACGAGCCGGCCGGCTCTCGTATGCTCTCGTATGCTGCCCGTAGCTTCTGGGACTAGCGCGGTATGTGGTGACGTCAGCACGCCGCTCCTCCCTACGCCGTTTCGTCACAGATGATGTCTTCCAGGTGCCCCTGCTATGTACCTTATTTTCACAATTCTTTGCACTTATCACTGGTGACAACATAAATGCTGATGTGATATTATATTGCATGAACTTTTTATACATTTTCAATTGTATGATTTAAATTCTGTAATATTTTTTCTTATGATCACCAATTATTTCACAGCGCAGCTTTCCTTTTTATGATTGATATATATATATATATATATATATATATATATATATATATATATATATATACATACATACCTACACATATATATATGCATATATATATACACATATACACACATCCACACATGCAATGCACCAACAGTGCCTTGGCCAGGCTCCATTATGAGAGAAAAATAGGGAAGACACCTAGAGAGATGTCTTCTCCTTGATAGCTGGCTTCCTAATGAATCCAAAGGCTCTCTATATATTCTGTGTATATATAAAAGGAAAAAAAGGGAAGGGAAAAGATAAATCACCAATCCATCGTAACGGGCAATTAGATGGACACACCTACTACACAATTGGAACTGAAAATCCCAAGGATTAGATGCACCTGAGAGTCCAAAAAAACTGTATTGCTAGTGCCAGATGTAGTAAAAAAACAAGTGGCATTAATAAAGCAAATACATGAAATGTACATGACCCATTATGGTGCACTCTTGAATGGGATAAAACAAAAAGACAACACAAAATACAAAAATACATATCACTCTGAAATATGCAAGATGTCAATTGCAGTGTAATGACCCTAAAAACAAAGAAAAATACATGCAGAAATAATAGGATTTTTAAATACAGCTTACCTGTAAAATCATTTTCTTGAGAGTACATCATGGGACACAGAGTATTCATTACATAGTTGGTTAGATAGGCACCATCGTTGATTGGACACTGGTTAACCCCAATTAAGGAGAATTCCCCCCCTATATAACCCCTCCCATACGGGGAGGACCTCAGTTTTGTAGCAAAGCAATAGGTAACCATGTAAAACCCATAGAAGGGCGGGAGCTCTGTGTCCCATGATGTACTCTCAAGAAAAGGATTTTACAGGTAAGCTGTATTTAAAAATCCTATTTTCTTGATCATACATCACGGGACACAGATCAGAAAATAGACCGCAAACGGACCAGAGGAACTAAACTGCAGCCTGCAGTACACTGCGCCCGAAGGCGGTATCCTCTTGCCCTCTTACATCCACCTGATAGAATCTGGTAAATGTATGGACTGAAGACCAAGTCGCAGCCTTACAGGTCTGAGCCATGGAGGCCTGGTGATGCACTGCCCAAGAAGCACTAACAGCCCTAGCTTTCACATGAAAAGGAGGAGTCTTCCTCTTTATATCATAAGCCTGAAAAATAACCTGTCTAATGCATCTAGAAAAAGTGGATTTCGATGCTGCTTGGCCTTTCTCATGGCCATCCGGCAGAATAAACAAACAATCAGTTTTCCGTATCTGAGCGGTTGCCTGCAGACACTGACTGCTCTAACCACATCAAGAGTGTGCAAAAATTCTTCCTCCGTGGACTGCGGATCTGTAAAAAAGGATTACATCTTGATTCAAATGGAATCCTGAAACCACCTTAGGTAAGAAGGAACGATTAGGACGCATAACAATCCTGTCCTTGTGAATAATTAAATATGGCTCTTTACAAGAAAAAGCTGCCAATTCTGATACTCTCCTAGCAGAGGATATGGCTATCAAGAAGACTAATTTTTTAGTCAAAAGCGCTAAAGGAGCCAGGTGCAGTGGCTCAAAGGGTTGTCCCTGTAAAGCCGACAACACCAAATTCAAATCCTATGGGCATACTGGAGGTTTGACTGGCGGATTCAACCGCAGTGCCCCCTGAATAAAGGCCCGGACAAGGGAATGTGAAGCAATTGGCTTCTAAAAAAAAACAGAAAAAGCTGAAATTTGGACTTTGATAGTGCTCAAAGCCAATCTCATTTCTAGGCCTGACTGAAGAAAGGTCACGATTCTGCTAATCATATAACTTCTAGGATGCCATCCCCTGGGTTCACACCAGGAAACATATGCCTTCCAGTAGTAAATAAGCCTGGAGGCCTGGATGCTTTCTGGCATTGACCAGAATGGAAAGGACTGACTCCGAGAGCCCACGTTTTTTTAAAATGTGGGTCTCAGCAGCCAAGCCATCAAATTTAGACTTCGTAAAGCAGGGTGGCAAATCGGCCCACTGCCATCTTTACGATCTCTGCATACCAAGGACGTCTGGGCCAAGCCGGGGCTACTAAAAGGATCGACTTTGCTTCCCTTTTGACCCTTCCCAGGAACCGCGGAAGAAGTGGGTTCAAAGGGAAGGCATACATTGGGAAGGCATACATTAGATTGTACTGATCCCAAGGGATTGTCAGAGCATCTGACTCCTGAGCAAGTACATCCCTTGTTCTGGACACACATTTGTCCAGCTTCCTGTTGAATCTGGACGCGACTAGATCCACATCTGGTGTTCCCCACTTTTGACATACGGTCTGGAATATGTCGGCATGTAGGGACCATTCTCCTGGGCATAATTGCCGGCGGCTTAAGAAATCCACTTGCCAATTTTCCACTCCTGGGATGAATACCGCAGACAGGCAGGGAACATGGCTTTCTGCCCATGCAAGAATGCGATTCACCTCCCTTTGAGCATCCAGACTTCTGGTGCCTCCTTGGTGATTGATGTAAGCGACAGCCGTGGCATTGTCAGATTGTATCCGAATAGGATGACCCTGTAAGACCAGTCCATGAGGGCCAAGTAAATTGCCCAAATTTCTAGAATATTGATGGGCAAGCGTCTCTCGGTTGCAGACCATCTTCCCTGCATGCATGTTTCTTCCAGAACTGCTCCCCAGCCTGTCAGACTGGCATCTGTGGTTACGATCTTCCATTGTAGTGGAAGAAAGGCTTTGCCTTTGAAAAGATTTTTGGTTCGTAACCACCAATTGAGGCTTTTGCGTATCCTTGGGGATAGGCACATCGGAAGATCCAAGGCTTGAGTCTTTTTGTTCCAAGCTGCGAGAATGCTTCTCTGCAGGGGCCTTGAGTGAAACTGGACAAATGGAACAGTCTCGTAAGTGGCAACCATCTTTCCTAACAGTCTCATACATAGCCGAATGGATGGACTCTTTTTACTTTATACTAAGCGGACTAGAGCTCTTACGGCCTTGACCTTTGGCTCTGGTAGAAACACCCTGCCTTGAGCGGTGTCTATGATCATGCCTAGATACTCCAACCTTGTTGAAGGTTACAATGAAGACTTTTGTAGGTTGATTATCCAGCCTAGTCTTTCCAAATGTCTCACTGTCTTGAAGACAGCGCGGTTAAGGTGTGCCACGATTGCTCTATGAGTAGCAAATCGTCTAGATAAGCTACCACAGTTATGCTCTTAGATTTGCTAAGAGAGGGTCTAGAATTTTTGTAAAAATTCGAGGAGCTGTAGCGAGACCGAAAGAAAGGGCCACGAACTGGAAATGGCACTGGTCTACCGCGAACCTTAGATATCTTTGGTGAGCAGGAAAAATCGGCACATGAAGATATGCATCCTTGATATCTATTGATGCCATAAATTCTCCCCCCTGCAGGGTGGAGACCACCGAACAAATTGACTGCATTCGGAAGGATCGAATGTGTAGAAACTGATTCAGATCCTTTAGATCTAGGATGTGTCTGACATTTCCATTTGGCTTTGGAGCGGTGAAGAGATTCGAGTAGAACCCTGAACCCTGATCTTTTGAGTTCATTTCTATCACTCCTTGGGATAGTAAGTGATCTAAGGCCAGTAGTAGCGGTTCTCGCTTTACTGGATCTTTGGGAACTCTTGACCTTAGGAAACGAGCTGGTGGAAGCTCTAGGAACTCTATTTTGTAACCTAGAGATACTGAAGAGACCACCCACTTGTCTTGAACCTCTTCCCGCCAGGCTCCTGAAAACTGTAGGAGCCTTCCCCCCACTCGGCCGAGTGGGGGCGCCCCTTCACAGGGATGTTTTGGGGCTCTACTTGGCAGGCTTTCGTCTGCAAGCCTTTTTCTGCCCTTGAGTGTGACCCTGGGCCTTTCCTCTGAAAGTAGATTGAGAAGGCCGTCGCCACTGCTTAGAGCCTGATGTTCCAGGGGAAGGGGAAAGAGACAGTTTGAATGGTGGACGTTTACTCCTCTTAACTGGTAGGAGTGTAGATTTACCACGTGTAATTTTTTGGATAAAATTATCTAGGTCATCCCCAAATAGGCATTCCCCTTTGAATGGGAAGCCAGCTAAACATCTTTTGCATGAAAGCTCTGCTGCCCAACTTTTAAGCCAAAGGGACCTGCGCATGTGTACCAACAGGAGAAACAAACGAGATGCTTGCTGGGCAGAATCCAGAATGGCATCAATCATAAAACACAGCACCTGTGGAAGGTCTGCATAGTTCTCCACTTCCTCACTGGGAAGGAGGCCAAGCATCTGCTTAACCTGTTCCTTGAGGAATTGACACAAACCCACAGTTGTGACTGTAGGTTGGACTACAGCGCCAGCCATGGAGAAGCAGGCTTTTAATAAAGTTTCCAGCTTTTTATCAGTTGGATCTTTAAACACCTGAGCATTGTCCAAGGGACAGGTCAGGTTTTTATTCACACAAGAGACGGATGGGACCTCCCACTTCTTGGTGAAGCTTTCCTCCAGAGGATAAAGCATAGAAAACCTTTTAGGAGGAGTAAACAGTTTATCGGGATGTCCCCAGTCCTCATATAACAATTTATCCATTAAAGGATGAATTGGAAAGGAAAACGCAGTCTGTGGGATCCTTCTGACCCCCAGGGAAGAAACAGAGGATGTAGCGGCCTCAGCAGAGGGCATTTTAAATGTGGAATGCACTAGTTCCGTATAATACTGGACCTTCTTCTTGAGTGCCTGAGAGGAAGAAGCTCTCTCCTCTTCCTCTGAATCCTCAAACTGCTCTTGATCCCTATCTCTGGATATCATAGGTGTGCGCAGCCTATTGCATTAGGGTGTGCACCCCAAAGTTCCAACACACATAAATGCCACCTTCTGTCACAGGAAGGGGGCTCTGGTGGTGGGAGGCAGTCGATTGGGAGCATATTATGGTACACCCTAAATACTGGTGTAACGTGTTCCTAAAGTTGAACCTAGACTTTTATATAATAGGTGCATTTACACTGGCCACTGGCACCCCTGACCACCCACCTGGTGCTGCTTCTGGATAATGCTAATGCACATGGGGTGATTAGGGTGTGCCTAGGCACACCCGGCACACCCTGTGCGCACGCCTATGCTGGATATGGATCTCTCCTCTTTGTCAGAAGAATCATCTGAAAGAGAAAGTGCAGCAGAGGGAGGGGATCTACCCCTTTTTCTGCTATCTTTTAAGGAAGCTGGAATAAAATTCATAATTCTTCCCTCAAAACCCTCTAAAGTAGCCATAAGGGAATCCGCTGTGACATACGCTGGGGCTGTAACATTAGGAGAGGCTGCAAAACCTGACAGGGGCACTGACTCATCCTGTGAGGCTGGCTCCAATCTTGCAGGGGGGATGGTAATCTGCAGGCATCTTTAGGACCCCTAGACACAGGCGGTGACTTTCTTGTGCATTTGTTACCTCCCCCCGAGACCCTCTTACGAGGAGACATAGTCCCAAGCTACAAAGCAGAGGTACTAGTACATATGCAATCACTGTTGTGCTAAAAGTCTCACAATATACATATATACTTAATACTGTACAAGCCTGATGCCGAGTAGGTGTCTTAGGTTAGCCTGGATCCGACCAATTTAACCACTTGCCGACCGCTGCACGACTATATACGTCGGCAGAATGGCACGGGCAGGCAAAAGGACTTACAGGTACGTCCTTGCCTGCCCGCGGGTGGGGGGTCCGATCGGACCCCCCCCCGGTGCCTGCGGCGGTGGCAAATCTCCCACGGCGATCGGTGGTGAGGGGGAGGCCATCCATTCGTGGCCCCCCCCTCGCGATCGCTCCCAGCCAATGGGATCATTTCCCTGCCTCTGTATTGTACACAGAGGCAGAGGAAATGATGTCATCTCTCCTCGGCTCGGTATTTTCCGTTCCGGGCCGAGGAGAAAAGACTGCAATGTGAGTGCACAACACACACACACACAGTAGAACATGCCAGGCACACAAAACACCCCGATCCCCCCCCCCGATCGCCCCCCGATCCCCCCCCAATCACCCCCCCCCTGTCACAAACTGACACCAAGCTGTTTTTTTTTTTTTTTCTGATTACTGTATTGGTGTCAGTTTGTGACAGTTACAGTGTTAGGGCAGTGAGTGTTAGGCCCCCTTTAGGTCTAGGATACCCCCCTAACCCCCCCTAATAAAGTTTTAACCCCTTGATCACCCCCTGTCACCAGTGTTGCTAAGCGATCATTTTTCTGATCGCTGTATTAGTGTCGCTGGTGACGCTAGTTAGTGAGATAAATATTTAGGTTCACCGTCAGCGTTTTATAGCGACAGGGACCCCCATATACTACCGAATAAATGTTTTAACCCCTTGATTGCCCCCTAGTTAACCCTTTCACCACTGATCACTGTATAACCGTTACGGGTGACGCTGGTTAGTTTGTTTATTTTTTATAGTGTCAGGGCACCCGCCGTTTATTACCGAATAAAGATTTAGCCCCCTGATCGCCCGGCGGTGATATGCGTCGCCCCAGGCAGCGTCAGATTAGCGCCAGTACCGCTAACACCCACGCACGCAGCATACGCCTCCCTTAGTGGTATAGTATCTGTACGGATCAATATCTGATCCGATCAGATCTATACTAGCGTCCCCAGCAGTTTAGGGTTCCCAAAAACGCAGTGTTAGCGGGATCAGCCCAGATACCTGCTAGCACCTGCATTTTGCCCCTCCGCCCGGCTCGGCCCAGCCCACCCAAGTGCAGTATCGATCGATCACTGTCACTTACAAAACACTAAACGCATAACTGCAGCGTTCGCAGAGTCAGGCCTGATCCCTGCGATCGCTAACAGTTTTTTTGGTAGCGTTTTGGTGAAATGGCAAGCACCAGCCCCAGGCAGCGTCAGGTTAGTGCCAGTAGCGCTAACACCCACGCACCGTACACCTCCCTTAGTGGTATAGTATCTGAACGCATCAATATCTGATCCGATCAGATCTATACTAGCGTCCCCAGCAGTTTAGGATTCCCAAAAACGCAGTGTTAGCGGGATCAGCCCAGATACCTGCTAGCACCTGCGTTTTGCCCCTCCGCCCGGCCCAGCCCAGCCCACCCAAGTGCAGTATCGATCGATCACTGTCACTTACAAAACACTAAACGCATAACTGCAGCGTTCGCAGAGTCAGGCCTGATCCCTGCAATCGCTAACAGTTTTTTTGGTAGCGTTTTGGTGAACTGGCAAGCACCAGCCCCAGGCAGTGTCAGGTTAGTACCAGTAGCGCTAACACCCACGCACGCACCGTACACCTCCCTTAGTGGTATAGTATCTGAACTGATCAATATCTGATCTGATCCGATCAGATCTATACTGGCGTCCCCAGCAGTTTAGGGTTCCCAAAAACGCAGTGTTAGTGGGATCAGCCCAGATACCTGCTAGCACCTGCGTTTTGCCCCTCCGCCCGGCCCAGCCCAGCCCACCCAAGTGCAGTATCGATCGATCACTGTCACTTACAAAACACTAAACGCATAACTGCAGCGTTCGCAGAGTCAGGCCTGATCCCTGCGATCGTTAACAGTTTTTTTGGTAGCGTTTTGGTGAACTGGCAAGCGCCAGCGGCCTAGTACACCCCGGTCGTAGTCAAACCAGCACTGCAGTAACACTTGGTGACGTGGCGAGTCCCATAAGTGCAGTTCAAGCTGGTGAGGTGGCAAGCACAAATAGTGTCCCGCTGCCACCAAGAAGACAAACACAGGCCCGTCGTGCCCATAATGCCCTTCCTGCTGCATTTGCCAATCCTAATTGGGAACCCACCACTTCTGCAGCGCCCGTACTTCCCCCATTCACATCCCCAACCAAATGCAGTCGGCTGCATGAGAGGCATTTTTATGTCCTCCCGAGTACCCCTACCCAACGAACCCCCCCAAAAAAGATGTTGTGTCTGCAGCAAACGCGGATATAGGCGTGACACCCGCTATTATTGTCCCTCCTGTCCTGACAATCCTGGTCTTTGCATTGGTGAATGTTTTGAACGCTACCATTCACTAGTTGAGTATTAGCGTAGGGTACAGCATTGCACAGACTAGGCACACTTTCACAGGGTCTCCCAAGATGCCATCGCATTTTGAGAGACCCGAACCTGGAACCGGTTACAGTTATAAAAGTTACAGTTACAAAAAAAGTGTAAAAAAAAAAAAAAAACACAAACAAAAATATAAAATAAAAAATAATAGTTGTCGTTTTATTGTTCTCTCTCTATTCTCTCTCTCTCTATTCTTCTGCTCTTTTTTACTGTATTCTATTCTGCAATGTTTTATTGTTATTATGTTTTATCATGTTTGCTTTTCAGGTATGCAATTTTTTATACTTTACCGTTTACTGTGCTTTATTGTTAACCATTTTTTTGTCTTCAGGTACAGCATTCACGACTTTGAGTGGTTATACCAGAATGATGCTTGCAGGTTTAGGTATCATCTTGGTATCATTCTTTTCAGCCAGCGGTCGGCTTTCATGTAAAAGCAATCCTAGCGGCTAATTAGCCTCTAGACTGCTTTTACAAGCAGTGGGAGAGAATGCCCCCCCCCCACCGTCTTCCGTGTTTTTCTCTGGCTCTCCTGTCTCAACAGGGAACCTGAGAATGCAGCCGGTGATTCAGCCAGCTGACCATAGAGCTGATCAGAGACCAGAGTGGCTCCAAACATCTCTATGGCCTAAGAAACCAGAAGCTACGAGCATTTTATGACTTAGATTTCGCCGGATGTAAATATCGCCATTGGGAAATTGGGGAAGCATTTTATCACACCGATCTTGGTGTGGTCAGATGCTTTGAGGGCAGAGGAGAAATCTAGGGTCTAATAGACCCCAATTTTTTCAAAAAAGAGTACCTGTCACTACCTATTGCTATCATAGGGGATATTTACATTCCCTGAGATAACAATAAAAATGATTAAAAAAAAAAAAAATGAAAGGAACAGTTTTAAAATAAGATAAAAAAGCAAAAAAATAATAAAGAAAAAAAAAAAAAAAAAAAAAAGCACCCCTGTCCCCCCTGCTCTCGTGCTAAGGCGAACGCAAGCGTCGGTCTGGCGTCAAATGTAAACAGCAATTGCACCATGCATGTGAGGTATCACCGCGACGGTCAGATCGAGGGCAGTAATTTTAGCAGTAGACCTCCTCTGTAAATCTAAAGTGGTAACCTGTAAAGGCTTTTAAAGGCTTTTAAAAATGTATTTATTTTGGTGCCACTGCACGTTTGTGCGCAATTGTAAAGCATGTCATGTTTGGTATCCATGTACTCGGCCTAAGATCATCTTTTTTATTTCATCAAACATTTGGGCAATATAGTGTGTTTTAGTGCATTAAAATGTAAAAAAGTGTGTTTTTTCCCCAAAAAATGCGTTTGAAAAATCGCTGCGCAAATACTGTGTGAAAAAAAAAAATTAAACACCCACCATTTTAATCTGTAGGGCATTTGCTTTAAAAATATATATAATGTGTGGGGGTTCAAAGTAATTTTCTTGCAAAAAAAAATAATTTTTTCATGTAATCAAAAAGTGTCAGAAAGGGCTTTGTCTTCAAGTGGTTAGAAGAGTGGGTGATGTGTGACATAAGCTTCTAAATGTTGTGCATAAAATGCCAGGACAGTTCAAACCCCCCCAAATGACCCCATTTTGGAAAGTAGACACCCCAAGCTATTTGCTGAGAGGCATGTCGAGTCCATGGAATATTTTATATTGTGACACAAGTTGCGGGAAAGAGACAAATTTTTTTTTTTTTGCACAAAGTTGTCACTAAATGATATATTGCTCAAACATGCCATGGGAATATGTGAAATTACACCCCAAAATACATTCTGTTGCTTCCCCTGAGTACGGGGATACCACATGTGTGAGACTTTTTGGGAGCCTAGCCGCGTATGGGACCCCGAAAACCAAGCACCGCCTTCAGGCTTTCTAAGGGCGTAAATTTTTGATTTCACTCTTCACTGCCTATCACAGTCTCGGAGGCCATGGAATGCCCAGGTGGCACAAAACCCCCCCAAATGACCCCATTTTGGAAAGTAGACACCCAAAGCTATTTGCTGAGCGGTATAGTGAGTATTTTGCAGACCTCACTTTTTGTCACAAAGTTTTGAAAATTAAAAAAAGAAAAAAAATTTTTTTATTTTTGTCTTTCTTCATTTTCAAAAACAAATGAGAGCTGCAAAATACTCACCATGCCTCTCAGCAAATAGCTTGGGGTGTCTACATTCCAAAATGGGGTCATTTGGGGGGGGTTTGTGCCACCTGGGCATTCCATGACCTCCGAAACTGTGATAGGCAGTGAAGAGTGAAATCAAAAATGTACACCCTTAGAAATCCTGAAGGCGGTGATTGGTTTTTGGGGTCCCGTACGCGGCTAGGCTCCTAAAAAGTCCCACACATGTGGTATCCCCGTACTCAAGAGAAGCAGCAGAATGTATTTTGGGGTGCAATTCCACATATGCCCATGACCTGTGTGAGCAATATATCATTTAGTGACAACTTTGTGCAAAAAAAAAAAAAAATAAAAAATAAATTGTCACTTTCCCGCAACTTGTGTCAAAATATAAAATATTCCATGGACTCAACATGCCTCTCAGCAAATAGCTTGGGGTGTCTACTTTCCAAAATGGGGTCATTTGGGGGGGGGTTTGTGCCATCTGGGCATTTTATGGCCTTCAAAACTGTGATAGGTAGTGAGGAGTAAAATCAAAAATGTACGCCCTTAGAAATCCTGAAGGCAGTGATTGGTTTTCGGGGCCCCGTATGCGGCTAGGCTCCCAAAAAGTCCCACACATGTGGTATCCCCATACTCAGGAGAAGCAGCTAAATGTATTTTGGGGTGCAATTCCACATATGCCCATGGCCTGTGTGAGCAATATATCATTTAGTGACAACTTTTTGTAATTTTTTTTTTTGTCATTATTCAATCACTTGGGACAAAAAAAATGAATATTCAATGGGCTCAAAATGCCTCTCAGCAATTTCCTTGGGGTGTCTACTTTCCAAAATGGGGTCATTTGTGGGGGTTTTGTACTGCCCTGCCATTTTAGCACCTCAAGAAACGACATAGGCAGTCATAAATTAAAGGCTGTGTAAATTCCAGAAAATGTACCCTAGTTTGTAGGCGCTATAACTTTTGCGCAAACCAATAAATATACACTTATTGACATTTTTTTTACCAAAGACATGTGGCCAAATACATTTTGGCCTAAATGTATGACTAAAATTGAGTTTATTGGATTTTTTTTAGAACAAAAAGTAGAAAATATCATTTTTTTTCAAAATTTTCGGTCTTTTTCCGTGTATAGCGCAAAAAATAAAAACGGCAGAGGTGATCAAATACCATCAAAAGAAAGCTCTATTTGTGGGAAGAAAAGGACGCAAATTTCGTTTGGTTACAGCATTGCATGACCGCGCAATTAGCAGTTAAAGCGTCGCAGTGCCAAATTGTAAAAAGTGCTCTGGTCAGGAAGGGGGTAAATCCTTCCGGGGCTGAAGTGGTTAAGATGCTCACTGCCCAGACTCTGTGTCCATCTGTTTACAGAGCTCTGAACGCTCTGGACTTTTAAATTAGCCACCTGGCATCTGCACACCTGCAGTGGAGGAAGGGAATGATTGGACACCAACCTCACTGAGTGTGTCTGAAAAGCACGTAAGTTTGCTCTTTACTCCCTCTAGTGGTGGAAATCAGGTAAGACATGAACTCATTGAAGAAAATCCACTTGTAATATAAATATATATATAGGATTAACTTCTCTTACCTGTCCCCGCCGCAGGAACTGCTGAGAACAGACAGTTTCCAGCCTTCACCCATCACGGCGGGTAGCGTTGTGCCAACCTTCAGGGTTTTTTGGGTTCCTACTCAGAGAAACCTCTTTACCTGGACCTGTAAAAGACTCTGCCAGAAACTTTGGTGCCACTGTTTTAATAATACACCAAGCCTGGTTTTCTCAGAGCCTAGTCCTCCAAAGAGAGACTTACAGGCAAAACCTTGCTTCTTTGGATGACGAGGCCCGGGTACCATACCATCTTGGGAGTCAAAATATCGGTCCGAGATATGGATCCGGTCAGCATAGCCCCTTAAGCCCCCGCAGGGACCAAACTGGAGCTTTCTTCACAGCACATGTTTTACATGACCAACCACCTTAGACACTGGTGAAAAAACTGAGGTCCTCCCTGTATGGGAGGGGTTATATAGGGGAGGAATTCTCCTTAATTGGGGTTTACCAGTGTCCAATCACCGATGGTGCCTATCTAACCCACTATGTAATGAATACTCTGTGTCCTGTGATGTATGATCAAGAAATATATGTAATACAAAAAGTAGTGAATGCATAATAAAAACTGCATAGATTACATTGATACCATTGTGTAGATATCATATATTGATAACAAAAAAACGTTTTCATATGACTCAGAGAAGGTATATGTATGATGAAAATGAAAAATATAATAAAGTGTAAAATATGAAATAATCCTGTATTAAAAATGTATTAAAAATATTCTTGTTTGCCCATGAGGGGTGGATAGGTGGTCTGGAGGCATGCTTTATATCTCTCATGTATAACTTTTGACATATAATCGGGTCCATACATTTATAACTAATTTAAACGATATTTATTATCTTTGATTTCACCTCGCCTGCGAGAATTGTTTTAGTAATGAATATATAGATATATCTCTACTGTTCATATATGTATCCCTTGTTATGATATTTGATATACTTTGTCTTTTCTTATGCAAAATTTCAATAAAAATATTGAACAAGGAAAAATATTCTTGTTAACAAGATGTTGTCTTGAATACACTGTTACTTATGGCTAAGAACCTAAAGTTGCAATTATATCTGTAAAAATAATAAACTCAAAAAGATGCCTGTAACAAGTGTTCAGAAAGCCGATTCCCTGACTCCATATTTAATTATATAATGATATAATGAAAGCAGCCAAATGGAACAAAGACCAAGAAAAGCAAAAACTAAAAAAAATTTTAAGTATCTTTCAGAACTAAAGTCAAAGAAATAAACTGGAAGTGACAAGGAAAGGAAAAGAGTAAAAGGGGAAATAGATAGATAGTTTGCAATGCGGGGATGGTGAGCGGAGAAGCAGCGAGACCTGAGTTTCACTCCCTCTGCTGCAAACCACTGCTCTCGGAAAGAGTACTAACAGACAATGATTAATAATGAGCAAAAATTATAAATGATGAGAAAAGTGAAATATAATGCCCATTACTTCAAAAATTCCACTTTTGAGTCCTGCAGTGAATAGTGGAGGGTACTTAAACTTCTAAACTTTTCATGTCCTGCGGAAAGAAAAACAACCTACATGCGTTGCTCTGAAGAGATGGTAGAAATAAATAACTAAGGGTACTCTATTGATAAAAATGGGATACATCCCATTCAAAATTAAGTCCTGAAGGGCATCTAGTATTTAAAAAGAAAATCCAACGGACTTCCCTTTTGCACAGGATATTCAATTTGTCACCACCTCTAGGTGGTTTAACAATTTTGTCAATTGTTTGAATCACAAGGCTAGACGTATCCTTCTGATGGATAATGTTCCAATGTCTTGCAACATTAGTAGCATGATCCTTTTCTATGTCATAAAGATGGCCGTAGGGACGATCTTTAAGTCTCCGTGTTGTTCTGCCCACGTATTGTATGGAGCAAACTGTACAGGTGATAGCGTATATGATGTAACATGTGTTACAATTAATAAAAGAATGGATCTTATGGGATTTACCCGTGGATGTGGACACTACGCTATCACCCTCTTTAACCACTTCAGCCCCGGAAGGATTTACCCCCTTCCTGACCAGAGCACTTTTTACAATTTGGCACTGCGTCGCTTTAACTGCTAATTGCGCGGTCATGCAATGCTGTACCCAAACAAAATTTGCATCCTTTTCTTCCCACAAATAGAGCTTTCTTTTGATGGTATTTGATCACCTCTGCGGTTTTTATTTTTTGCGCTATAAACGGAAAAAGACCGAAAATTTTGAAAAAAATGATATTTTCTACTTTTTGTTATAAAAAAAATCTAATAAACTCAAGTTTCGTCATATATTTAGGCCAAAATGTATTTGGCCACATGTCTTTGGTAAAAAAAATGTCAATAAGTGTATATTTTTTGTTTTTTGCGCAAAAGTTAGAGCGTCTACAAACTAGGTACATTTTCTGGAATTTACACAGCTTTTAGTTTATGACTGCCTATGTCATTTCTTGAGGTGCTAAAATGGCAGGGCAGTACAAAAAGTGATTGAATAATGACAACAAAAAAAATAAAAATTTACAAAAAGTTGTAACTAAATGATATATTGCTCACACAGGCCATGGGCATATGTGGAATTGCACCCCAAAATACATTTAGCTGCTTCTCCTGAGTATGGGGATACCACATGTGTGGGAATTTTTGGGAGCCTAGCTGCGTACGGGGTCCCGAAAACCAAGCACCACCTTCAGGATTCCTAAGGGCGTAAATTTTTGATCTCACTCCTCACTACCTATCACAGTTTTGAAGGCCATAAAATGCCAAGATGGCACAACCCCCCCCCCCCCAAATGACCCCATTTTGGAAAGTAGACACCCAAAGCTATTTGCTGAGAGGCATGTTGAGTCCATGGAATATTTTATATTTTGACACAAGTTGCGGGAAAATTACAAACTTTTTTTTTGCACAAAGTTGTCACTAAATGATATATTGCTCACACAGGCCATGGGCATATGTGGAATTACACCCCAAAATACACTCTGCTGCTTCTCCTGAGTACGGGGATGCCACAAGTGTGGGACTTTTTGGGAGCCTAGCCGCGTACGGGGCCCCAAAAACCAAGCACCACCTTCAGGATTTCTAAGGGCGTAAAGTTTTGATTTCACTCCTCACTACCTATCACAGTTTTGAAGGCCATAAAATTCCCAGATGGCACAAACCCCCCCAAATTACCCCATTTTGGAAAGTAGACACCCCAAGCTATTTGCTGAGAGGCATGTTGAGTCCATGGAATATTGTATATTTTGACACAAGTTGTGGGAAAGTGACTATTTTTTTTTTTTTTGCACAAAGTTGTCACTAAATGATATATTGCTCAAATATGCCATGGTCATATGTGGAATTACACCCCAAAATACATTCTGCTGCTTCTCCTGAGTACGGGGATACCACATGTGTGGGACTTTTTGGGAGCCTCGCTGCATACGGGGCCCCGAAAACCAATCACCGCCTTCAGGATTTCTAAGGGCGTAAATTTTTTATTCATTCCTCACTACCTATCACAGTTTTGAAGGCCATAAAATGCCAAGATAGCACAACCCCCCCCCCCCAAATGACCCCATTTTGGAAAGTGGACACCCCAAGCTATTTGCTGAGTGGCATGGTGAGTATTTTGCAGCTCTCATTTGTTTTTGAAAATGAAGAAAGACAAGAAAAAAAATGTTTTTTTTCTTTTTTCAATTTTCAAAACTTTGTGACAAAAAGTGAGGTCTGCAAAATAATCACTATACCTCTCAGCAAATAGCTTGGGGTGTCTACTTTCCAAAATAGGGTCATTTGGGGGGTTTTTGTGCCACCTGGGCATTCCATGGCCTCTGAAACTGTGATAGGCATAAAGAGTGAAACCAAAAATTTACACCCTTAGAAAGCGTGAAGGCGGTGCTTGGTTTTTGGGGTCCCGTACGCGGCTAGGCTCCCAAAAAGTCTCACACATGTGGTATCCCTGTACTCAGGAGAAGCAATGGAATGTATTTTGGGGTGTAATTTCACATATTCCCATGGCATGTTTGAGCAATATATCATTTAGTGACAACTTTGTGCAAAAAAAAAAAAAAAAAACATTTGTCTTTTTCCCGTAACTTGTGTCACAATATAAAATATACCATGGACTCAACATGCCTCTCAGCAAATAGCTTGGGGTGTCTACTTTCCAAAATGGGGTCATTTGGGGGGGGGGTTTGAACTGTCCTGGCATTTTATGCACAACATTTAGAAGCTTATGTCACACATCACCCACTCTTCTAACCACTTGAAGACAAAGCCCTTTCTGACACTTTTTGTTTACGTGAAAAAATTATTTTTTTTTGCAAGTAAATTACTTTGAACCCCCAAACATTATATATTTTTTTTAAAGCAAATGCCCTACAGATTAAAATGGTGGGTGTTTCATTTTTTTTTTCACACAGTATTTGCGCAGCGATTTTTCAAACACATTTTTTTGGGAAAAAACACACTTTTTAAAATTTTTACGCACTAAAACACACTATATTGCCAAAAAAGTTTGATGAAATAAAAAAGATGATCTTAGGCCGAGTACATGGATACCAAACATGACATGCTTTAAAATTGCGCACAAACGTGCAGTGGCGATGAACTAAATACATTTTTAAAAGCCTTTAACCACTTGCCGACCGCCTCACGTCTATATACGTGAACAGAGCGGCACGGGCAGGCAAAATCACGTACCTGATACGCGATGCCTTCCCGCGGGCGGGGGGTCCGATCGGACCCCCCCCGGTGCCGTAGGCGGTCGGCTCTTGTTCGCGGGCGATGAGAGGTCAGGGGGAGGCCATCCATTGATGGCCACCCCCTCCCAATCGCTCCCAGCGAATCAAATGCTTCCTCTCCCTCCGTAATGTAAACAGAGGGAGAGGAAGTGATGTCATCCCTCCTCGAGCCGGTCTTTTTGATCCGGCGCCGAGGAGAGAAGACATCCAAGTAAGTGCACCAACACTACACTTCCAGTAGAACACGCAGGCACACTTTTCACCCCCCTGTCACCCCCCGATCACCCCCCTGTACCCCCTGTCACTCTGACACCAATAGCAGTGTTTTTTTTTTTGCATTGGTGTCAGTTTGTGACAGTTATAAGTGTTAGGGCAGTTAGGTTAGCCCCCTTTAGGTCTAGGGTACCCCCCTTTAGGTCCAGGGTACCCCTCTAACCCCCCTAATAAAGGTTAACCCCGTGATCACCCCCTGTCACCAGTGTCGCTAAGCGATCGTTTTTCTGATCGCTGTATTAGTGACACAGGTGACGCTAGTTTAGGGAGGTAAGTATATAGGTTCGCTGTCAGTGTTTTATAGCGACAGGGACCCCCATATACTACCTGCTAAAGGTTTTAACCCCCTGATTGCCCCCTAGTTAACCCTTTCACCAGCGATCACCGTATAAGTGTTACGGGTGACGCTGGTTAGATAGTTTGTTTTTTGCAGTTTATTATAGTTTATTATAGTTTTAGGGCACCCGCTGTTTATTACCTTATAAAGGTTTAACCCCCTAATTGCCCGGCGGTGATAGAAGTTAAGTTTTTAGGATCAGATAAGGTCTGCGTCGCCCCAGGCAGCGTCAGGTTAGCGCCAGTACCGCTAAAACCCACGCACGCAGCATACACCTCCCTTAGTGCTATAGTATCTGAACGGATCGATATCTGATCCGATCAGATCTATACTCCCCAGCAGTTTAGGGTTCCCTGAAACGCAGTGTTAGCGGGATCAGCCCAGATACCTGCTAGCACCTGCGTTTTGCTCCTCGGCCCAGCCCAGCCCACCCAAGTGCAGTATCGATCGATAACTGTCACTTACAAAACACTAAGCACACATAACTGCAGCGTTCGCAGAGTCAGGCCTGATCCCTGCAATCGCTAACAGTTTTTTGGTAGCGTTTTGAATCAGTCGCTGACAGTCAGGAGCTTTTTTGACTGTGAGTCTCACTAGTGTACCCCTAAATTTAGAGCCCAAAATGGCAAATCGAAGGTACACTAGTGAAGAGGCCTACAGGTTTCTGAGCATGACAGATAGTGAAGAGGAAGTCACTCATCTGTCAGATTCAGGCTCAGAATACGATCCTGTAGAGGACAGCGGCTCCATGACAGATAGCTCTGACGACGGAGTTGTGGTCCCTGCTAAGGTCAGGCGTACCAGACCCCGAACTTATTCTGTCCTTGAAGTGCAAGAACCGCAGGGCTCTCGTATGGAGCAGAGCAGTACTAGTGCCGCTATTCCTACTGGTGAACTGGCAAGCACCAGCGGCCTAGTACACCCTGGTCGTACATCCAGCACTGCAGTAACACTTGGTGACGTGGCGAGTCCCATAAGTGCAGTTCAAGCTGGCGAGGTGGCAAGCACAAGTAGTGTCCCGCTGCCACCAAGAAGACGAACACAGGCCCGTCGTGCCCATAGTGCCCTTCCTGCTGCATTCGCCAATCCGAATTGGGTACCCACCACTTCTGCAGCACCCTTACTTCCCCCTTTCACTGGCCAACCCGGAATTCAGGTGTAAACAGTTGACTTTACGCCACTGGATTTTTATTCGCTGTTTTTCACCAAAGATCTCTATAGATCTATTGTGGACCAAAGCAATTTGTACGCTGGTCAACACATCGCCACTATTCCCCAGTCCTCCCTTGCCAGAGATTGGAAACCAATTACGGTTTCCGAATTTAAGATCTTTCTGGGCCTTTCCCTCTCATGGGGTTGAATAAAAAGAGTGAGTTGCGGTCATATTGGTCCACTGACCCAATTTACCATTCGCCCTTGTTCTCTGCCTCCATGGCCAGGGCACGATACGAGCAGATTTTGCGGTTCATGCACTTCAACGACAATGAACTCTGTCGTCCTCGTGGAGACCCTGCATACGATCGGCTCTACAAAATTCGGCCCCTCGTAAACCACTTCAACCAACGTTTTGCAGACTTGTTTACTCCCCATCAAGTTGTCTGCGTTGATGAGTCCCTGGTTACATTTTCTGGCCGCTTGTCATTCAAACAGTACCTTCCCAGCAAGAGTGCCAGATACGGGGTCAAGATGTATAAGCTCTGTGACAGGGCCACAGGCTATACATGTAGTTTTATGGTTTACGAGGGCAAAGATAGTCACGTAGAGCCGACAAACTGCCCTGACTACATAGGAAGCGCTGGCAAGATAGTGTGGGACTTGGTGTCCCCCTTATTCGGAAAGGGGTACCACTTGTACGTGGACAATTATTATACGAGCGTGCCACTTTTTAGCCACCTTTTTGATCATCAGATTGGAGCATGTGGCACCGTGCGACCTAATCGCCGGGGCTTTCCCCAGCGGCTTGTAGATTCCCGTCTTAGGCTGGGGGAGAGAGTCTGCTTGAAGTATAATAACTTGCTCGCTATGAAGTGGAGGGATAAGAAGAATGTTTTCGTTCTCACTTCCCTTCATGCAGACACGACGGTCCAAATTCCTACGGCGACTGGTGTTGTGGAGAAACCCCTCTGTGTCCACGAATATAACCTTAATATGGGAGGGGTGGACCTCAACGACCAGTTGTTGGCGCCATACCTAATTGCCCGTAAGGCCAGACGCTGGTACAAAAAAGTGTCTGTTTATTTATTTCAATTGGCTTTGCTGAATGCTTATGTGCTATACAGAGCTTCAGGACGGACTGGATCCTTCCTTAAATTCCAGGAAGAGATCGTCAGAGCCCTTCTGTATCCAGACGGTGCTCCACCTCACCATCCCCAACCAAATGCAGTAAGCCGGCTGCATGAGAGGCATTTTCTTTATGCCCTCCCGAGTACCCCTACCCAACGAACCCCCCAAAAAAGATGTCGTGTCCTGATCAAGCGCGGATTTAGGCGTGACACCCGGTATTATTGTCCCCTCTGTCCTGGCAATCCTGGTCTTTGCATTGGTGAATGTTTTGAACGCTACCATACACTAGTGGAGTATTAGCGTAGGGTACAGCACTGCACAGACTAGGACACACTTTCACAGGGTCTCCCAAGATGCTGTCGCATTTTGAGAGACCCAAACCTGGTACCAGTTAAAAAAGTTAAAGTTACAAAAAAAAGTGTAAAAAAAACAAAAAAAAGTAAAAAAAAAGAAAAAAACACAAAAAAATATATAAAATAAAAAAACCAAAAATAGTTGTTGTTTTATTGTTCTCTCTCTATTCTCTCTCTATTGTTCTGCATTCTATACTGCAATGTTTTATTGTTATGTTTTTATCATGTTTGCTTTATAGGTATGCAATTTTTTTATACTTTGTTTTTTTATTGTTAACCACTTTTTTGTTTTCAGGTACGCCATTCAGCTGCAGAGCGGATTTATTTATCTTGACAGCAACAGCGTTTGCTCCCACGATACATAAAGCCGTGACTCCAGCGCTGTCGGAGGTGATTTCACCACCACAGTTACATACTTCAGCATATATGCCGAAGCGTGGGGCAGCAGTGGGTGGAGGAGCGATTTGCTCCTGCCTTTTGCGGGAGGATGCCCCCATGCTTCGGCATATATATATTTTAGGTAGGCACAGGTTGCATTAAATGTTTTATTTTTTACTATTTTTTTTTTTGTATTTTGCTTTGCAGGTATGGTAAGTATTACTGTTATACTGTAATGTTACTTTGTTTTTTTTGTTAACCATCATTTGCTTAGCAGGTACGCCATTCAGTTGCAGCACGGATTTATTTATCTTGACAGCAACAGCATTTGCTCCCACGATACATAAAGCCGTGACTCCAGCGCTGTCGGAGGTGATTTCACCACTACAGTTACATACTTCAGCATATATGCCGAAGCGTGGGGGCAGCAGTGGGTGGAGGAGCGATTTGCTCCTGCCTTTTGCGGGAGGATGCCCCCATGCTTCGGCATATGTATACGGTGCATGTATGCCCATCATTAGAAGTGGGTGGATGAAGGGAGGTATTCTAATGGTGGGCATACCCACCGATCAATATCTTTTTTTCGTTCAGCCCACAGGCTGCATGAAAAAAAAGTTTACAATGTATGCCCAACAAGGACCAGCAACGTACTGGTATGTTGCTGGACTTTGAGTGGTTATACCAGAATGATGCCTGCAGGTTTAGGTATCATCTTGGTATCATTCTTTTCAGCCAGTGGTCGGCTTTCATGTAAAAGCAATCCTAGCGGCTAATTAGACTGCTTTTTGCCCTCCCCCCCCCACCGTCTTCCATGTTTTTCTCTGGCTCTCCTGTCCCAACAGGGACCTTGAGAATGCAGCCGGTGATTCAGCCAGCTGACCATAGAGCTGATCAGAGACCAGAATGGCTCCAAACATCTCTATGGCCTAAGAAACCGGAAGCTACGAGCATTTCATGACTTAGATTTTGCCGGATGTAAACAGCGCCATTGGGAAATTGGGAAAGCATTTTATCACACCGATCTTGGTGTGGTCAGATGCTTTGAGGGCAGAGGAGAGATCTAGGGTCTAATAGACCCCAATTTTTTCTAAAAAGAGTACCTGTCACTACCTATTGCTATCATAGGGGATATTTACATTCCCTGAGATAACAATAAAAATGATTAAAAAAAAAATAAAAATGAAAGGAACAGTTTAAAAATAAGATAAAAAAGCAAAAAAAATAATAAAAAAAAAAAAAAAAAAAAGCACCCCTGCCCCCCCTGCTCTCGCACAAAGGCGAACGCAAGCGTCGGTCTGGCGTCAAATGTAAACAGCAATTGCACCATGCATGTGAGTTATCACCGCGAAGGTCAGATCGAGGGCAGTAATTTTAGCAGTAGACCTCCTCTGTAAATCTAAAGTGGTAACCTGTAAAGGCTTTTAAAGGCTTTTAAAAATGTATTTAGTTTGTCGCCACTGCACGTTTGTGCGCAATTTTAAAGCATGTCATGTTTGGTATCCATGTACTCGGCCTAAGATCATCTTTTTTATTTCATCAAACATTTTGACAAAATAGTGTGTTTTAGTGTACTAAATTTTAAAAAGTGTGTTTTTTCCCCAAAAAATGCGTTTGAAAAATCGCTGCGCAAATACTGTGTGAAAAAAAAAAATGAAACACCCACCATTTTAATCTGTAGGGCATTTGCTTTAAAAAAATATATAATGTTTGGGGGTTCAAAGTAATTTTTTTGCAAAAAAAAATAATTTTTTCATGTAAACAAAAAGTGTCAGAAAGGGCTTTGTCTTCAAGTGGTTAGAAGAGTGGGTGATGTGTGACATAAGCTTCTAAATGTTGTGCATAAAATGCCAGGACAGTTCAAAACCCCCCCAAATGACCCCATTTTGGAAAGTAGACACCCCAAGCTATTTGCTGAGAGGCATGTCGAGTCCATGGAATATTTTATATTGTGACACAAGTTGCAGGAAAAAGACAAATTTTTTTTTTTTTTTGCACAAAGTTGTCACTAAATGATATATTGCTCAAACATGCCATGGGAATATGTGAAATTACACCCCAAAATACATTCTGTTGCTTCTCCTGAGTACGGGGATACCACATGTGTGAGACTTTTTGGGAGCCTAGCCGCGTACGGGACCCCGAAAACCAAGCCCCGCCTTCAGGCTTTCTAAGGGCGTAAATTTTTGATTTCACTCTTCACTGCCTATCACAGTTTCGGAGGCCATGGAATGCCCAGATGGCACAACCCCCCCCCCCCCAAATGACTCCATTTTGGAAAATAGACACCCAAAGCTATTTGCTGAGAGGTATAGTGAGTATTTTGCAGACCTCACTTTTTGTCACAAACTTTTGAAAATTGAAAAAAGAAAAAAAAAATAAGTTTTTCTTGTCTTTCTTCATTTTCAAAAACAAATGAGAGCTGCAAAATACTCACCATGCCTCTCAGCAAATAGCTTGGGGTGTCTACTTTCCAAAATGGGGTCATTTGGGGGGGTTTTGTGTCATCTTGGCATTTTATGGCCTTCAAAACTGTGATAGGTAGTGAGGAGTGAAATCAAAAATGTATGCCCTTAGAAATCCTGAAGGCGGTGCTTGGTTTTCGGGGCCCCGTACGCGGCTAGGCTCCCAAAAAGTCCCACACATGTGGTATCCCCATACTCAGGAGAAGCAGCAGAATGTATTTTGGGGTGTAATTCCACATATGCCCATGGCATGTTTGAACAATATATCATTTAGTGACAACTTTGTGCAAAAAAAAAAAAAAAATAGTCACTTTCCCGCAACTTGTGTCAAAATATAAAATATTCCATGGACTCAACACGCCTCTCAGCAAATAGCTTGGGGTGTCTACTTTCCAAAATGGGGTCAATTGGGGGGGGTTTGTGCCATCTGGGCATTTTATGGCCTTCAAAACTGTGATAGGTAGTGAGGAGTGAAATCACAACTTTACGCCCTTAGAAATCCTGAAGGCGGTGCTGGGTTTTCGGGGCCCCGTACGCAGCTAGGCTCCCAAAAAGTCCCACACATGTGGTATCCCCGTACTCAGGAGAATCAGCAGAATGTATTTTGGGGTGCAATTCCACATATGCCCATGGCCTGTGTGAGCAATATATCATTTAGTGACAACTTTGTGCAAAAAAAAAAAAATTTCTCACTTTCCCGCAACTTGTGTCAAAAAATAAAATATTCCATGGACTCAACATGCCTCTCAGCAAATAGCTTGGGGTGTCTACTTTCCAAAATGGGGTCATTTGGGGGCGGTTTGTGCCATCTTGGCATTTTATGGCCTTCAAAACTGTGATAGGTAGTGAGGAGTGAAATCAAAAATGTATGCCCTTAGAAATCCTGAAGGCGGTGCTTGGTTTTCGGGGCCCCGTACGCGGCTAGGCTCCCAAAAAGTCCCACACATGTGGTATCCCCATACTCAGGAGAAGCAGCAGAATGTATTTTGGGGTGTAATTCCACATATGCCCATGGCATGTTTGAACAATATATCATTTAGTGACAACTTTGTGCAAAAAAAAAAAAAAAATAGTCACTTTCCCGCAACTTGTGTCAAAATATAAAATATTCCATGGACTCAACACGCCTCTCAGCAAATAGCTTGGGGTGTCTACTTTCCAAAATGGGGTCAATTGGGGGGGGTTTGTGCCATCTGGGCATTTTATGGCCTTCAAAACTGTGATAGGTAGTGAGGAGTGAAATCACAACTTTACGCCCTTAGAAATCCTGAAGGCGGTGCTGGGTTTTCGGGGCCCCGTACGCAGCTAGGCTCCCAAAAAGTCCCACACATGTGGTATCCCCGTACTCAGGAGAATCAGCAGAATGTATTTTGGGGTGCAATTCCACATATGCCCATGGCCTGTGTGAGCAATATATCATTTAGTGACAACTTTGTGCAAAAAAAAAAAAATTTCTCACTTTCCCGCAACTTGTGTCAAAAAATAAAATATTCCATGGACTCAACATGCCTCTCAGCAAATAGCTTGGGGTGTCTACTTTCCAAAATGGGGTCATTTGGGGGCGGTTTGTGCCATCTTGGCATTTTATGGCCTTCAAAACTGTGATAGGTAGTGAGGAGTGAAATCAAAAATTTATGCCCTTAGAAATCCTGAAGGCGGTGCTTGGTTTTCGGGGCCCCGTACGCGGCTAGGCTCCCAAAAAGTCCCACACATGTGGTATCCCCGTACTCAGGAGAAGCAGCAGAATGTATTTTGGGGTGTAATTCCACATATGCCCATGGCATGTTTGAGCAATATATCATTTAGTGACAACTTTGTGCAAAAAAAAAAAAAAAAAAAATTGTCACTTTCCCGCAACTTGTGTCAAAATATAAAATATTCCATGGACTCAACATGCTTCTCAGCAAATAGCTTGGGGTGTCTACTTTCCAAAATGGGGTCATTTGGGGGGGTTTTGTGCCATCTTGGCATTTTATGGCCTTCAAAACTCTGATAGGTAGTGAGGAGTAAAAAAAAAAAATGTATCCCCATACTCAGGAGAAGCAGCTAAATGTATTTTGGGGTACAATTCCACATATGCCCATGGCCTGTGTGAGCAATATATCATTTAGTGACAACTTTGTGCAAAAAAAAAAAAATTGTCACATTCCCACAACTTGTGTCAAAAAATAAAATATTCCATGGACTCAACATACCTCTCAGCAAATAGCTTGGGGTGTCTACTTTCCAAAATGGGGTCATTTGGGGGGGGGTTTGTGCCATCTTGGCATTTTATGGCCTTCAAAACTGTGATAGGTAGTGAGGAGTGAAATCAAAAATTTATGCCCTTAGAAATCCTGAAGGCGGTGCTGGGTTTTCGGGGCCCCGTACGCGGCTAGGCTCCCAAAAAGTCCCACACATGTGGTATCCCCGTACTCAGGAGAAGCAGCTGAATGTATTTTGGGGTGCAATTCCACATATGCCCATGGCCTGTGTGAATAATATATAATTTACTGGAAACTTTTTGTAAATTTTTTTTTTTTTGTCATTATTCAATCACCTGGGACAAAAAAAATTAATATTCAATGGGTTCAACATGCCTCTCAGCAATTTCCTTGGGGTGTCTACTTTCCAAAATAGGGGCATTTGGGGGGGTTTTGTACTGCCCTGCCATTTTAGCACCTCAAGAAATGACATAGGCAGTCATAAACTAAAAGCTGTGTAAATTCCAGAAAATGTACCCTAGTTTGTAGACGCTATAACTTTTGCGCAAACCAATAAATATACGCTTATTGACATTTTTTTTACCAAAGACATGTGGCCGAATACATTTTGGCCTAAATGTATGACTAAAATTGAGTTTATTGGATTTTTTTTATAACAAAAAGTAGAAAATATATTTTTTTTTCAAAATTTCGGTCTTTTTCGGTTTATAGCGCAAAAAATAAAAATGGCAGAGGTGATCAAATACCATCAAAAGAAAGCTCTATTTGTGGGAAGAAAAGGACGCAAATTTCGTTTGGGTACAGCATTGCATGACCGCGCAATTAGCAGTTAAAGCGACGCAGTGCCAAATTGTAAAAAGTGCTCTGGTCAGGAAGGGGGTAAATCCTTCCGGGGCTGAAGTGGTTAAAAGCCTTCACAGGTTACCACTTTAAATTTAAAGAGGAGGTCTACTGCTAAAATTACTGCCCTCAATCTGGCCTTCGCGGTGATACCTCACATGCATGGTGCAATTGCTGTTTACATTTGACGCCAGACCGACACTTGCGTTTGCCTTTTCGCGAGAGCGGGGGGGGGGGACAGGGGAGCTTTTTTTTTTTCTTTTTTATCTTATTTTTAAACTGTTCCTTTCATATTTTTTTTTAATCATTTTTATTGTAATGTAATTGAATGTAAATATCCCCTATGATAGCAATAGGTAGTGACAGGTACTCTTTTTTGAAAAAATTGGGGTCTAGATCTCTAGATCTCTCCTCTGCCCTGAAAGCATCTAACCACACCACGATCGTTGTGATAAAATGCTTTCCAAATTTCCCAATGGCGCTGTTTACATCCGGCGAAATCTAAGTCATTAAATGCTCGTAGCTTCCGGTTTCTTAGGCCATAGAGATGTTTGGAGCCATTCTGATCTCTGATCAGCTCTATGGTCAGCTGGCTGAATCACCGGCTGCATTCTCAGGTTCCCTGTTGGAAACCTGTTGGACAGGAGAGCCAGAGAAAAACATGGAAGATGGTGGGGGGGGGGGCATTCCCTCCCACTGCTTGTAAAAGCAGTCTAGAGGCTAATTAGCCGATAGGATTGCTTTTACATGAAAGCCGACCGCTGGCTGAAAAGAATTAAACCTGCAGGCATCATTCTGGCATAACATCTCAAAGTCCAGCAACATACCAGTACGTTGCTGGTCCTTGTTGGGCATATATTGTAAACTTTTTTTTCATGCAGCCTGTGGGCTGAACGAAAAAAAAGATATTGATCGGTGGGTATGCCCACCATTTGAATACCTCCCTTCATCCACCCACTTCTAATGATGGACATACATGTACCGTTTATATATGCCGAAGCATGGGGGCATCCTCCCACAAAAGGTAGGAGCAAATCGCTCCTCCACCCACTACTGCCCCCACACTTCGGCATATATGCTGAAGTATGTAACTGTGGTGGTGAAATCACCTCCGACAGCGCTGGAGTCACAGCTTTATGTATCGTGGGAGCAAACACTTTTGCTGTCAAGATAAATAAATCCGCGCTGCAACTGAATGGCGTACCTGCTAAGCAAATGATGGTTAACAATAAAACAAAGTAACATTACAGTATAAAAGTAAGACTTACCATACCTGCAAAGCAAATACAAAAAATACATAGTAAAAAATAAAACATTTAACGCAACCTGTGCCTAAAATATATATATGCCGAAGCATGGGGGCATCCTCCCACAAAAGGTAGGAGCAAATCGCTCCTCCACCCACTGCTGCCCCACGCTTCGGCATATATGCTGAAGTATGTAACTGTGGTGGTGAAATCACCCCTGACAGCGCTGGAGTCACGGCTTTATGTATCGTGGGAGCAAACGCTGTTGCTGTCAAGATAAATAAATCCGCGCTGCAACTGAATGGCGTACCTGCTAAGCAAATGATGGTTAACAATAAAACAAAGTAACATTACAGTATAACAGTAAGACTTACCATACCTGCAAAGCAAATACAAAAAAAACATAGTAAAAGATAAAACATTTAACGCAACCTGTGCCTAAAATATATATATATATGCCGAAGCATGGAGGCATCCTCCCGCAAAAGGCAGGAGCAAATCGCTCCTCCACCCACTGCTGCCCCCACGCTTCGGCATATATCCTGAAGTATGTAACTGTGGTGGTGAAATCACCTCCGACATCGCTGGAGTCATGGCTTTATGTATCGTGGGAGCAAACGATGTTGCTGTCAAGATAAATAAATCCGCTCTGCAGCTGAATGGCGTACCTGAAAACAAAAAAATGGTTAACAATAAAACACAATAAACAGTAAAGTATAAAAAAAATGCATACCTATAAAGCAAACATGATAAAAACATAATAACAATAAAACATTGCAGAATAGAATACAGTAAAAAAGAGCAGAACAATAGAGAGAGAATAGAGAGAGAACAATAAAACGACAACTATTTTTGGTTTTTTTATTTTATATATTTTTTGTGTTTTTTTTTTTTTTTACTTTTTTTTTGTAACTTTAACTTTTGTAACTGGTACCAGGTTTGGGTCTCTCAAAATGCGATGGCATCTTGGGAGACCCTGTGAAAGTGTGTCCTAGTCTGTGCAGTGCTATACACTATGCTAATACTCAATTAGTCTATGGTAGCGTTCAAAACATTCACCAATACAAAGACCTGGATTGTCAGGACAGGAGGGACAATAATACCGGGTGTCATGCCTATATGCGCAGTTGCTTCAGACACGACATCTTTTTTGGGGGGTTCGTTGGGTAGGGGTACTCGGGAGGACATAAAGAAAATGCCTCTCATGCAGCCAGCTTACTGCATTTGGTTGGGAAAGGTGAGGTGGAGCACCGTCTGGAAACAGAAGGGCTCTGACGATCTCTTCCTGGAATTTAAGGAAGGATCCAGTCCATCCTGAAGCTCTGTATAGCACATAAGTGTTCAGCAAAGCCAATTGAAATAAATAAACAGACACTTTTTTGTACCAGCGTCTGGCCTTACGGGCAACTAGGTACGGCGCCAACAACTGGTCGTTGAGGTCCACCCCTCCCATGTTAAGGTTATATTCGTGGACACAGAGGGGTTTCTCCACAAGATCAGTCGCCGTAGTAATTTGGATCGTCGTGTCTGCATGAAGGGAGGTAAGAACAAAAACATTCTTATTATCCCTCCACTTCATAGCGAGCAAATTATTACACTGCAAGCAGGCTCTTTCCCCCAGCCTAAGACGGGAATCTACAAGCCGCTGGGGAAAGTCCCGGTGATTAGGTCGCACGGTGCCACATGCTCCAATCTGATGATCAAAAAGGTGACTAAAAAATGGCACGCTCATGTAATAATTGTCCACGTACAAGTGGTACCCCTTTCCGAATAAGGGTGACACCAAGTCCCACACAATCTTGCCAGCGCTTCCTATGTAGTCAGGGCAGTTTGTCGGCTCTACGTGACTATCTTTTCCCTCGTAAACCATAAAACTACATGTATAGCCTGTGGCCCTGTCACAGAGCTTATACATCTTGACCCCGTATCTGGCACGCTTGCTGGGAAGGTACTGTTTGAATGACAAGTGGCCAGAAAACTTAATCAGGGACTCATCAACGCAGACAACTTGATGGGGAGTAAACAAGCCTGCAAAACGTTGGTTGAAGTGGTTTACGAGGGGCCGAATTTTGTAGAGCCGATCGTATCCAGGGTCTCCACGAGGACGACAGAGTTCATTGTCATTGAAGTGCATGAACCGCAAAATCTGCTCGTATCGTGCCCTGGCCATGGAAGCAGAGAACACGGGCATATGGTGAATTAGGTCAGTCGACCAATATGACCGCAACTCACTCTTTTTGGTTATGCCCATGAGGAGGGAAAGGCCCAGAAAGATCTTAAATTCGGAAACCGTAATTGGTTTCCAATCTCTGGCAAGGGAGGACTGGGGAATAGTGGCGATGTGTTGACCAGCGTACAAATTGCTTTGGTCCACAATAGGTCTATAGAGATCTTCGGTGAAAAACAGCGAATAAAAATCCAGTGACGTAAAATCAACTGTTTCCACCTGAATGCCGGGTTGGCCAGTGAATGGGGGAAGTACGGGTGCTGCAGAAGTGGTGGGTTCCCAATTCGGATTGGCAAATGCAGCAGGAAGGGCACTATGGGCACGATGGGCCTGTGTTTGTCTTCTTGGTGGCAGTGGGACACTACTTGTGCTTGCCAGCTTGAACTGCACTTATGGGACTCGCCACGTCACCAAGTGTTACTGCAGTGCTGGATGTATGACCAGGGTGTACTAGGCCGCTGGTGCTTGCCAGTTCACCAGAAGGAATAGCGGCGCTAGTACTTCTCTGCTCCATACAAGGGACCTGCGGTTCTTGCACATCAAGGACAGAAGAAGAAGTTCAGGGTCTGGTACGCCTGACCTTGGCAGGGACCACAACTCCGTCGTCAGAGCTATCTGTCATGGAGCCGCTGTCGTCTACAGGATCATATTCTGAGCCTGAATCTGACAGATGAGTGACTTCCTCTTCACTATCTGTCATGCTCAGAAACGTGTAGACCTCTTCATTAGTGTACCTTCGATTTGCCATTTTGGGTTCTAAATTTAGTGGTACACTAGTGAGACTCACAGGCAAAAAAGCTCCTGACTGTTAGCGACTGTATAAAAACGCTACCAACAAAAACTGTTAGCGATCGCAGGGATCAGGCCTGACTCTGCGAATGCTGCAGTTATGTGTGTTTAGTGTTTTGTAAGTGACAGTGATCGATCGATACTGCACTTGGGTGGGCTAGGCAGGGCTAGGCCAAGGGGCAAAATGCAGGTGCTTGCAGGTATCTGGGCTGATCCCGCTAACACTTCGTTTTTGGGAACCCTAAACTGCTGGGGACGCTAGTATAGATCTGATTGGATCAGATATTGATCCGTTCAGATACTATACCACTAAGGGAGGTGTATGCTGCGTGTGTGGGTGTTAGCAGTACTGGCACTAACCTGACGCTGCCCGTGGTGACGCAAACCTTATCTGACCCTAAAACTTAACTTATATCACCGCCGGGCGATTAGAGGGTTAAACCTTTATAAGGTAATAAACGGCGGGTGCCCTGAAACTATAATAAACAAACTAACTAACTAGCGTCACCCGTAACAGTTATACGGTGATCACTGGTGAAAGGGTTAACTAGGGGGCAATCAGGGGGTTAAAACCTTTATTAGGTAGTATATGGGGGTCCCTGTCGCTATAAAACGCTGACGGCGAACCTATATACTTACCTCCCTAACTAGCGTCACCTCTCACACTAATACAGTGATCAGAAAAAAGATCCCTTAGTGACACTGGCGATGGGGGGTGATCAAGGGGTTAAAACTTTATTAGGGGGGTTAGGGGGGTACCCTAGACCTAAAGGGGGCTAATACTAACTGCCCTACCACTTATAACTGTCACAAACTGACACCAATGCAAAAAAAACCTGCTATTGGTGTCACTGTGACAGGGGGTACAGGGGGGTGATCAGGGGGTGATCGGGGGCTGATGGGGGGTGAAAAGTGTGCCTAGTGTGTTCTACTGTTAGTTAATGTTGGTGCAACTCACATCGATGTCTTCTCTCCTCGGCGAGGGAACGAAAAGACCGGCTCGAGGAGAGATGACATCACTTCCTCTGCCGCTGTTTACATTACAGCAGCAGAGGAAGATTGTCATTCGTTGGGAGCGATCGCGAGGGGGTGGCCACGAATGAGTGGCCTCCCCCTCACCTCTGATCGCTCCCCTAATGAAGCCGACTGCCTAGGGCACCGGGGGGGCGCGATGCGCCCCCCGCCCGCGGGAGGCAGATCATGTACCAGGTACGTGATTTTGCCTGCCCATGCCATTCTGCCGCAGTATATCTGCGTTAGGCGTCGGCAAGTGGTTAATAAAGGAACAGTAGGACACCTCTAAAGATTGGTTATCCTTGAAAGGATAACCAATTTTTAGAGGTGTCTCTACTAGAGAAAAAACTGGGTGATAAAAAGTTGCCAAGGGATGGAGCTTTTCTGGATACCATACGGATACTTTTAGTTAGAATCTGTGAGTATACTGGATCATGAGATAAAACTGGGAGAGATTTTGTTACAGTCTTCTTTATTTTGTGAAACTCCAAACTTTAGGGAGTAGAAAAAGTGGGAACAAAATTAGCATGTTTGAAACCATGTGCTCTGGCAGGTTTATCCGTCAGTAGTTTAGAACGGGGTGTCCATTGGGCTATGGACAACCCTCTTTTTATGGTGGACTTAGAATAGCCTCTTTCCTCAAACCTGGCAGACATCAGGGCAGCTTCCTGATCAAAATCTACTTGATTGCTGCATAGCCTCCTAAGTCTGAGGAATTGACCTACAGGAATACTGTTGATGATATGTCTCAGGTGACTGGAGTCAGCCCATAAAAGTGTGTTACCCGCACTAGGTTTTCTATATAGGTTAGAGATGATGTTATCATTCTCCCCAGTTAGCAGAACATCCAAGAACTCTATTGATTTGGCATTGAGTTTCCCTGTGAACCTCAGGTTCAGCGTGTTATCATTCATTTATTCTAACCACTGTTCCATATTGACATGTGGGTCTGAAACAATAAACAAAAGGTCGTCTATATATCTACAGTAAAATATGGTGTCTTTACGGCGGGGACTACCCGTTCCAAAGATGCAGAGTCTCTCCCACCATCCCATATAAAGGTTGTAGATATATAGACGACCTTTTGTTTATTGTTTCAGACCCACATGTCAATATGGAACAGTGGTTAGAATATATGAATGATAACACGCTGAACGCGCTTTCTGAACACTTGTTACAGGCATCTTTTTGAGTTTATTTCTTTTACAGATGTAATTGCAACTTTAGGTTGTAAGCCATAAGTAACAGTGTATTCAAGACAAAATCTCCTTAACAAGAATATTTATAATACATTTTTAATATAGGATTATTTCATATTTTACACTTTATTATTATTTTCATTTTCATCATACATATACCTTCTCTGAGTCATATGAAAATGTTTTTTTGTTATCAATATATGATATCTACACAATGGTATCAACGTAATCTATGCAGTTTTTATTATGCATTCACTACTTTTTGTATTACGTATTTATTTCTGCATGTATTTTTCTTTGTTTTCAGGGTCATTACACTGCAATTGACATCTTGCATATTTCAGAGTGATATGTATTTTTGTATTGTGTGTTTTTGTTTTATCCCATTCATGAATGCACCATAATGGGTCACGTACATTTCATATATTTGCTTTATTAATGCCATTTGTTTTTTACTACATCTGGCACTAGCAATACAGTTTTTTTGGACTCTCAGGTGCATCTCATCCTTGGGATTTTCAGTTCCAATTGTGTAGTAGGTGTGTCCACCTAATTGCCCGTTACGATGGATTGGTGATTTATCTTTTCCCCTCCCTTTTTTTCCTTTTATATATACACATTTGGTTTTTCATCAAAGTAGCTATGAGTAAGCATCATTTGATGTGAAACGCGTTAGCCATTTGATTCCTGTTGTGTCCACTTTTTGTCATTTGTCTGCATTTTGGGATTTTATCTACATTTTTCAATAAAGATGCTTTTCCATGGAGTGCGGCAGTCCAGGATTTTCCTTTTTCCATAGACTTGTGCATAGCCAGCACCCAGGAGTTTGTAGTAGGGCGGGAGTATCCATCAAAGCGGATAGAGAGCGGCATCTCCTTTTCACTTAATATAAATACTGGGTTTCTGACCTGGGAAAGACACTTCAACATTTTAGTATACTTAGACCTCATGCACACTGTACATTATAAAAACGCCAGTAGCGTAAGCGTTAGCTGTAGAATGAGTTTTGCCACGTTTGTGCAGTAGCGTTTTTTACCTGTAGTGTTTTTTAGCAAAAACTATACTACCACAAAAGTTTATGGCTCAAAAACACCGATAAACGCAGAATAGTTTCAGTGTTTTTTTAGCGCTTTCAGCTTTTATCAGATTTAGAGCGTTTTTACAGCTGAAAAATTGGATTTTTATAACAGCTTACCTGTAAAATCCTTTTCTTTTGAAGTACATCATGGGACACAGAGCCATAGTAATTACTATGTGGGTTATAGTCCACCTTCAGGTGCTGGACACTGGCACACACTAAACAGGAAGTTGCCTCCCTATTTAACCTCTCCCACTACCGGGAGTATCTCAGTTTTGTAGCAAAGCAATACATGTGTATACTAGAAAGAGGGGCGGGACCTCTGTGTCCCGTGATGTACTTCAAAAGAAAAGGATTTTACAGGTAAGCTGTTATAAAATCCTATTTTCTTTCATTGTACATCACGGGACACAGAGCCATAGTAATTACTATGTGGGATGTCCCAGAGCAATGCCAACTGAGGGGAGGGAGACACAACCGAAGTAGGGCACCATGAGATCAAAGGATTTATACTGCTGCCTGCAGTACACTGCGCCCAAAGGCGACATCCTCATGTCTTTTTACATCCACCAGATAGAATCTGGTAAATGTATGGATTGAAGACCAAGTTGAGGCCTTGCAGAATTGAGCCATGGAGGCTTGGTTATGCACTGCCCACGAAGCACTAACAGCCCTAGAGGAGTGTGCTTTGATTTGAGAGGGTAGAACTATCTCTTTAAACCATAAGCTAGAACGATTACTTGTCAAATCTATTTAAAAATAGTAGATTTAGTTGCTGCCTGTCCTCTTTTAGGACCTTCAGGCAACATGAACAAAACATCCATTTTCCAAATCTGATCAGTGGCTTTTAAGTAGACTTTGACTGCTCTCACCACATTAAGAGGATGTAGAGATTTTTCTTCCATAGAAGAGGGTTCTGGAAAAATGAAGGTGGAACAATATCCTGGTTTAGATAAAAACCTGATATTACCTTTGGTAAAAAGTTAGGATGAGGACGCAATACTACCTTATTCTTGTGAACAATAAAAATATGGATCTTTACAAGAAAGAGCAGCCAATTATGATACCCTTCTTGCAGCAGATATGGGTACCAGAAAAAAATCAAGGGAATATGTTGTATCTACCCAAAAAAGGCTGTTTTGTAATGCTGACAAAACTAAATTCAAGTCCTAAGGGTTACCTAACCATAGATTAAGCCGCGTTACCCCTGAATAAAGTTATGAACCAAAGAATGCAAAGCAAGTGGTCATTGAAATAATACCGATAAGGCCGAGACCTGTCCTTAGAAAGCACTCAAGGCCAGCCTTATTTCTCACCCCATCTGCAGAAAGTCAAGGATTCTACCTTTGACCTATTTCCTGGGGTGCAACTCCTGGTTTCACACCAGGAGATATATGTTTTCCAGACTCCATAATATAAAATTATAGAGGCCGGCTCCCTTGCATTAACCAAGGTAGAAACTACTGAACCTAACAGCCCACGCTTCTTCAGAGTGTGGGTCTCAAAAGCCAGGCCGTTAAATTTAGCATTTGTAAAGTAGGATGGAACACCGGACCTTGTGAGAGAAGGTCTGGCCGTGATGGTAGGGTCCATGGGTCCCCTACTGCCATCTTTACGATCTCTGCATAGCAAGATTTCCTGGGCCCCGCTGGGGGCCACAAGAATCTACAACTTTCCTTCCTGCTTGATCCTGTGAAGAAGTTGTGGACACAGGCAGAATAGGAGGGAATGCATAAATCAGTGAGAACCGATTCCACAGGAATAGCAAAGCACCTCTTGCATGCTAGCAGATCCTTTGTTCTTGACACAAAGTTGTCGATTTCTTTGTTGAACCCGGACGCAAACAGATCTATGTCTGGGATCCCCATTTTTGACATATTGGTAGGAAGATATTGGGGGGAAGGAACCATTCTCCCGGGAACAACTGCTGGTGACTCAAGTAGTCCACCTTCCAATTTTCTATTCCTAGAATGAAGACTGCCGATAGGCAAAGTACATTGTTTTCTGCCCAAGATAGGATATGATTCACCTTTCTCTGAACCGCACAACTTCTTGTGCCCCCTTGGTGATTAACATAGGCCATTGCTGTGGCATTGTCGGATTGAATCCTAGCAGGACAATACTGTAAACTGAACGTTCAGGCCCTCAGGACCAAGAGCTCTGCCTGAATTTCTGAATTGTTAATGGGCAAGGCCATTTCTCATCTGGACCACTTCTCTTGGACAGTTGCCACTTCCAGGACTGTTCCCCAACCTAAACAAAAAAGGTTGGCATATGTTGTTACCACTTCCCAGGTAACTGAAGGAAGGATTTTCCCCTTAGTAGATTTTTGGATATTAACCATAAACTGAGGCCCTGGCGCACCCAGCCTACAGCACCTGGTATTTCCAGGTGGTCTTTCATCCGGGTACTAACCAGGCCGACCCTGCTTAGCCTCCAAGATTAGACGAGGCTTTGGAGTCAGACACATTGGGAATGTAGAGCTTGAACCCTTTGTTCCAAGCCGATAGGATACTGTTTTGCAGCAGTCTTGAATGAAACTGAGCATAAGGAAAGGCCTTCAATGAAGCCACCATCTTTCCCAACAACCTCATGCAAAGTTGAATAGAAGACATTCATCTTGCTTCGACCATGGCGCTGTTCTTTGCCTGGGGTAAGAATACCCTTTTCTGGGTGTACCTATGACCCAAGTATTATAGCCTTCTTCATGGTTTTAAAGAAGATTTCTCCTAGGTTGAGAATCTGACCTAGATATTCCAGGTAGTTGAATGTGGTGACCATACTTTGGGCTAAGCGGGTTACGAACTCGTCTATCAAGAACAGATCGACTAGGTAAACCATAATCGTTATACCTTGGGCCCTTAATCTGGCTAGAAGAGGGGCCAGAACCTTTGTAAACACTCAAGGTGCAGTAGCTGGACCGGAAAGCAGAGCTACACACTGAAAATGAAGATTTTCCACCAAGTAGATATTACTAGTGAGTGAGGAAATATGGAGGTATGCATCTTTGATATCGATTGACGCCAGAAGTTCTCCTCCTTGTAGGATGGAGATAACTGATTTGGATTGACTCCATACAAAAAAAGAGTAGTTATATTCAGGAATTGAATTTAGATTTTTGAGATCCAGAATGTCCATTCGGATTTCCGTGAAATAAAGAGGTTTGAATCAAACCCCAACCTCTGATCTTACATGGTGACCCCCATGATCACTTTTTTCTTTTTCTCTGGATCCTTAGAAACATTTGATCTGAGAAAAAGAGGAGACGGGAACTCTTGGAACTCCGGTTTGTACCCTGGAGCTATTGAGGAAGTCCCCCATTCGTCTCGACACTCTTCCTGCCAGATCCTTGATAACTGCAGAAGAATACCCCTATTTGATTAAACCTGACGGTGGAAGTCACCGTGACTGCCTGGAGGCTGATGCCTCTGGCACAGGAGAAGGAGCTTTAAAATGAAAATGCATTCACTCCTTTTCTTAAATGGCAAAAGGGGTGCTTTCCACTAGAATTTCTTTTGGATGTATTATCCAAAACATCCCCAAATAGCTGTTTCACTGCAAAAAGGAAGACTAGCCAGGAGCTTCTTACAAGGCGCTTAGCAAAGGGCACAAGGCTTGAAGGATAAAATCTTCTCATAGCAACTATTGCAAACATAAAGCTGCCTCCTGGGCCTGCTGAGCAGGAAAACCTTGAACACCTGTTTAAACTGGTCTCTCAATGATTAAGCAATTACTGTCAGCGCAGGCTGAGATGCTCAATCTGCCAGAGAAACAAAAAGTATTTTTTTTTTTCAATAGGAATTCCACCTTTTTATCCGTTGGATCCCTAAGCATTTGAGAATTGTCTGCCGGACAAGTCAAACTTATTTACAGAGGATATAG
This sequence comes from Aquarana catesbeiana, assembly GCF_042186555.1. Taxonomy (NCBI): domain Eukaryota; kingdom Metazoa; phylum Chordata; class Amphibia; order Anura; family Ranidae; genus Aquarana; species Aquarana catesbeiana. Next base: position 140,332,124 of record NC_133331.1, read on the forward strand.
CAGCGTTAATTGCTGGTATACCCTACTTAGTGAATTTCCTCCACCATAGGATAAAGTGTGAAAACTTTTTAGGAGGGAAAAAAAAAATGCTTATCTGGGTTCTCAGATACAAACAAGCTTTTTTTTTTTGCACAGCTTGAGAAGGCTTTAGTGAACCCAAACACTCAGTTAAGGGTACATAAATGTGGAGCGATCATTCAGCAAAAAATTGCACCATCAATCTTAAGATTGGAACAGCTGATTCTCCCGCATTTGACACCTCAGAAGAGGAGTCATCAGCCTCACCACGGTCCCCTGAGGAAATTTGTCTTCTCCTGTCCCTAGTTCCTCAGTTTGAGGGTCCTGGGTAATGGAAGAGAACCTGTCGCATTTTGACCCACACTGGGATGCAATTAAAGTCGCTAAAAAAATTTTTTTTAATTATCATAAAGTAAACAAGGGCTGCAGTGTTAAAAACAGTTGCAGACATTTCATGGCCCTGATGCTCACTCTGACCAGCCACCCCCTCTCAGGGGAGGATGCCATTTGTAGAGATGAGTAGGCTTTCCAGAGCTTAAGGGAGACCCTTTTAGCTCTTTTTTGGGGGTGTTTCAAACCCCCCTTCTGACCATAGCCCGATGCACAAAGCAGAGGTACTACCAGAAGAAATCGCATCCACTGCTTGAGCAATAGTCCAGCTACTGCCGCTGCTATTAATACTCAGCCTGATGCAAATAGTAAATGTGTCAAATAGGAAATGCCTGTATCACCAAAACCTCTTGCATGCTCTTCTTTGCTCTTATGTCTCTTCGACAATTTTGCAGCCAGCATAAATGGAGTTTTTCTTTTTTTTTTAAAAAAACACACTCCCACATTGGTAGAACGCTAACGCTGCGCTAAGCCCCACCCCAACCGTCGCACCACGCCCCCTCCTCTCTTTTAAAAAAAAAAAGTTTTCCCGCGAAGCACGGGCCTCCGATCCGATGGGATCAGCTGAGTGAGGGAGGGATGGCGTGGAGGAGACCTGAAAGCTGCCGCTGTGTAGGGGCGGCGAAAGGAAATGGCATTGCTGATCGTATTTAGTACTCCCTTATACTCAGCCTCTTGAAGAGGGGAAGAGTTCAGCTCAGGTGGGGGTGTCTTGAGGAGGCAAAACCCCCCAAACTTACTAACTTACTGGAGGTCTGCCTGCTAGCCGGAGGTAAAAAAGTCTGCTGCTTCTGTGACACAGCGTGACTCTGAGCAAAGCATGAGAAGGTACATGCTCCATACAGCCCCCAGTGGTGACACGTAGGCATGACAACATTTACTTTAAAGGAGACATTTCATAAGAAAATTTTAAAATTCCTTAGAAAAACTCCACTTACCTTTCCCGCCGCAGGGTTTTCTGTGGTAAAACCAACAGACCCAATCTGCACCTTTCACGGTGGGTTCTGTTAACAAACCTTCAGGAACCGGGGACCCTCAGGGAACCCACAATCCTGGACCCATAAAAAGCACCCCGCCAGTAAAACTTTATGGCCTTAATACCAAAAGTACTGGATCCCGGGGTTAAGCTCTCTAAAAAGAGAAGCGTTACAGGCAAAACCTTGTTTCTTCAGATACGAGGCCCGGGTGCCATTCAATTCGGCCTAAAAGACACTTTGAATGGATCCGGCTGCATAGCTATCCCCAGCAAGGATTGCTCCAGAGGAGCTCAGCACAGCACATCTTCACTCGTGACCAACACCTTAGACACTGGCAAAAAAACGGAGATACTCCTGGTATGGGAGGGGTTATATAGGGAGGCAACTTCCTGTTTAGGGTGTGCCAGTGTCCAGCACCTGAAGGTGGACTATAACCCACATAGTAATTACTATGGCTCTGTGTCCCGTGATGTACGATTAAAGAAAACTCCTTAGTCTTCATGTTGGTACAACAAAGATATTTTAAATGCTGGGGAATGCTCCTGACTTGGATAAACCCCTTTAACATTTTGGTATACTTGGTCTTCATGTTGGTACAACAAGGGTAATATAAATACTGGGGTAAGTTCCTGATCTGGGAAAGCCACTTTAACATTTTAGTATACCTGGTACAACAAGGGTACAAACACTGTAGCTGCTGCCTTTAAATAAGTACACTTATCTGTCCTGGGTGCCCGCGATGTCGGCTGCTCGGCTCTCAGGTCCCGGCACTGCCATCCTAACTAAGGGAAACAGGCAGTGGAGCCTTGTGGCTTCACTGCCAGTTTCCTACTGCACACGCGCGAGCGGCGCAGCTCTCTGTAAATGGCCCCGTGGTTTTCTGGGAACACACACAGTTCCCAGAAGGCAACGGGGCCGGAGCAGGACACGCCGCGGAATAGGAAGAGGCACATTAGGAAGACTGCCTAGCAACAAGGGTTCAAGTAAGTTTAACCACTTCAATACAGGGCACTTATACACCTTCCTGCCCAGACCAATTTTCAGCTTTCAGCGCTGTCGCAGTTTGAATGACAATTGCGCGGTCATGCTACACTGTACCCAAACTAAATTTTTATCATTTTGTTCCCACAAATAGAGCTTTCTTTTGGTGGTATTTGATCACCTCTGCGGTTTTAATTTTTTGCTAAACAAATAAAGAAAGACCGAAAATTTTGAAAAAAATAAAAGTTTTGCTTTTGTTTCTGTTAAAAAAAATTTGTAAATAAGTAAGTTTTCTCTTTCACTGATGGGCACTGATAAGGCGGCACTGACAGGCACTGATACGGCGGCACCGATGAGGTGGCACCAATGAGCGGGCACTGACGATGGGCACTGGTAGGCGGCACTGATATGCAGCACTGATGGGCATTGATAGGCGGCACTGATGGGCACTGATACGCAGCACTGATATGAGGCACTGATAGGCATCCCTGGTGGCACTGGCAGTGGTAGGCATTGGGGTGGGCACTGATTGGCAGCTGCCTGGGCACAGATTGGTATTTCCCTGGGGGTCTAGGGGGCATACCTGGTGGTCCAGTGTGGTGGCCATCCTGGTGGTCCTGGGCGGCTTCCCTGGTGGTCCTGGGTAGGATCCGAGGGGGGGCTGTGCTGATAAACAATCAACACAGACCTGTCAGGAGAGCAGTCGATCGGCTCTCCTCTACTCGCGTCTGTCAGATGCGAGTGAGGAAAAGGCGATCACTGGCTCTTCCTATTTACATCGTGATCAGCCGTGATTGGACACGGCTGATCACGTGGTAAAGAGTCTCCGTCAGAGACTCTTTACCTAGATCAGAGTTGCGGTGTGTCAGACTGACACACCACAACGATCGCCACGATGCGCGCCCCCGGGGGCACGCAGCAGCTCAATATCCTGATCACGTCATATGACGTCCAGTCAGGATATTGAAACTACTTTGCAGCCGTCATTTTGCTATATGGCAGGCGACAAGTGGTTAAAATTTTTTTTTTTTTTCAAATGTTTTTTTTTACATTTTTTAAAGATTTTTCATGCTATTTTTTATTTTAGGGTGGCGTTCCACTTTAAATACTGGGGTAAATTCCTGACCTCGGAAAAGCCACTTCAACATTTTAATTTACTTGTCTTTCAGGTTGGTACAACAAGATTAATATAATTTCTGGGATAGGTTTCTGACATTCCACTGAAGAAAGACACTTGGAGGAGTGGTGAAACCTCTTCAATGTTACAAAGGTCCAGCTAAATGCAGCTAACTCAGGGGCGTATCATAAAATGAGTGGGCCCGTGTGCAAGATAAAAAGTGGGCCCCAGGCACTGATAAAAAAAAAAAAGTGGCACGCGCAGCGGCAAAATGTGGGCGTGACTTAAATTGCATGAAATATTGGGCGTGGCTTATACCCTACAGGGGTGTGGTTTAACAGAGTCTGAGATGACTTAAGTGCAGAATGTGGTAATGTTAAATAGGGAATGTACGGCGGTGGGTAGTATGTGCAGGAGAGGGGTGTGGAGTGTATTGAGGTGGGTAGTATGTGCAGGAGAGGAATGTGGAGTGTATGGTGATGGGTAGTATGTGCAGGAGAGGGGTGTGGAATGTATGGAGGTGGGTATTTTGTGCAGGACATGGGTGTGGAGTGTATGGAGGTGGGTAGTATGTGCATCTGAATCTGAATCTTCTACGCTGTGCTCAGTGAGGGAGAGGAGAAAGGGTGCAGTGTTAGGGATCAGAAGACTGAAGTCCCAAAGCCAAATGTTGGTAGTGCCATATTTTTAATGTTCCATAATTTTAGTGCAACTGTTTATGAAACAAAAAATTTCAGTAAAAGATACACTAAAGTTACATTTTGGGCACATAAATGCAATTTATCACTCAATTCCCTGGTAACATATACTGTAAAAGATGAAGTCATCCCAAGTAAATAGATACCCAACATGTACAACCTTAAAATTGTGTTCGCCTGGTAATTGGTGAAAAACTTCAGTACCCTATATTTTTTCATAGGCCATATTTTAAAAGCCTCAACAGGTCATCATTTTAGAACTACACAGGAGCTCTGGTGTTAAAATTATTTCCCTCATTCTGACTTGTGCAGTGATATAGAACATGTGTAGGGCAAACACAATTTTCCTACACAGGTGACCAAACACGTGTTTTTGTATATGTGTGTGTGGGAGGAGGGGGGGAGGCTTTAGGGAGGCCTCTAAACAAAATGTTCTTATTGTTTATGTGTCTATTTAAACAGTTACAACTTTTTAAAATGTATTTATTCATTTTTTAATGGCTTTATTGTTATCACATAGGGGACCAATAGCACCTATGTGATAGCATATAGGTAACAGGATCTCTTTATGATACATCCAGATTAGACCCTAGATGTCTCCTCTGTACACCACTGCAGCTGATAGAACACGATCAGTGTTCTAGAACACTTTTCCCCAGACACTGATCTTGGTGATCGACAGCTCAGGACCAGCGACGTCATATATGTCGTTCATAGACATGTTTGGAGAAATAGAGCAGTTTAAAAAAAAGTGTTTGGGGGACTGGAACTTCGCTTTGAGCTACTGGAGGAATCAGGATGAGCAGATGTGTCTTCATTGGAATAGGTCACTTGAGGTTTCACTTGAAGTGTTAAAAGTGGAAAGGTCACCTCTCCATCGGAAAAGATTGCAGAACTGGTCCACTCTGAGCTTCTAGCTCCATCAGACTGAACAGATGTGTCTTCAAAGGAATAGAATGTCACCAGCACACCGAGGATTTCCAAAGATGGGTTGAGAGCTTTATTAGCAATCATATTGTTACACATAAGAAAATAGGCATTTTATGATTATCATTATGTTCATTACATTCCTTCACAGTCCCCCCCTAAAATGGCTATTTTATTTTCTCTTTTCTGTCCCTCATGCTAAAGGTCCTACTCACCTGGCCCATTCTCCTCAGCAACTCTTTTAGGCTGTATATAGAGACAGGCAGCAACTAGTTCACTACCCCCACCCCCCTCAATACAGCTAGAGAAGGGCAGTCAGGCGCTATCTATCCCTATAACCCTATAGGATTGTGAGATTATGGACAGGAAGTGACTGTAGAGGGGTGAAGGGTTTGTCCTCTTCCATTATAAGGAGGTCCTCCTCTTCTTGGTGGAGAAATGTAGGTGTGTTGTTGTCTACAGCCTTGCTCATTAACTTCTTTACGAAAGGTAGAATACAGCATAAAATCAGAAGAAAGAACTAGTATTATTAATATCGTTACCCCTATCTGGGCGAGCACCTTTTGCCACCCACTCATCCAGCTAAAATATTGATCCCATGGGTCTGTAATACCCGAGTTCTTCTTCAACTCCAATGACAGATCTTCTAATTTCTGTATAGCTAGAGTTAACCTTACCATTTGAGCCAGTATTATCAGGAATGTAAGTGCAACAGGTTCCTGTTTTTTCTATCTTTTTACAGACACCTCCTTTCTCAGCTAACACCATGTCTAAGGCCATCCAGTTCTGGAATGTCATGTAGGAAGTGGGGGCTAACTGGTCAGCAATTCCCTGGAGGGCATCTCTGGTATAATTCACAAATCTCTGTTGGTTATAGTATATGTAGTTAATCCAATCTACTTTCTTGTTGACAGTTATTATGGGGATCAAAGACTCAAAATCAGCTTTTACCTGGTCCCTGGCTTAGGATTCATCAGGGACCCCCTTGGGATCCTTATGGCATCTATGTACACATATGGGTCAAATGGACAAGGTACTATGTCACAGTAATCAAAGGTAAATGTGGCAACATGTGTGCTTGAAGAGTTATACCAAAATGTAATTTTTTTTTTTTGTGATGGCCACCTCCTGCCCCCCCTGACCAAACAGAAAAAGGATATGCAGCATGGTTGTCATGAAGTGGGCGGGATCTTGCACTCAGGGATTGGAGCTTTCTTGCAATGGGAAGCATGTATCCAGGCGTTCTTCCCAACCAATCATCTTGGCTCAAGGATCTCCAGGCAGTAGTTGGTGTGTTCCTGTATTCAATTTAGGATCCAGAATGGAAGAAAACACCTGGGCATATATTTGGGTTAATTCTCATGGTAATGCGGTTACATAATTAGTCAACACATCAGATTGCAACTGTAACTGTTGTGGAAAGTAACAACCAAGTCTAGGGCTGATCCAAACAAAATCTCATAAGGGGATAGGGAGTGTTTCCTCCTTAGGTGTGTATCTGACGCTGAATAGGGCAATGGGCAGGGTGTCCGGCCAATGCACACCCGTCTCTTGGGCCATTTTTAATATTCGGGTCTTTAACGTACCATTCATTCTCTCGACCTTCCCACTACGCTGAGTGTGAGAGGGTGTGTGGAAAGCTAGGATATCCCCCAGTGCAGTCCAGATTTACTTGGTCACTGAGACTGTGAAGGCGGGGCCTTTTCTGTGCGTTTGGTGCAGATAGTGCATGATCTGCAGAAGTTGTTGGTCAGTGGAGTAATTCCTGGTGCTACATAGTATTTGTTGATAAGAGAGTTCATAAGAGTCTTTGACAAGTGGGCAGCTCTATGTGCCCAATGCACCACGGCTGGGTACATACTCCTGGGTAGACAAGGCTTCTTGTTGCACTCGAATAGTCCATCTCTGAGAGTTGCTCTTCTCCATTTCCAGCTTTCCTTCTCATCCAAACTTGCTGCTTCCTGTAGTTCTTTCAGATAAACTCTGTCCACTGGGAGAGTCTGTAGAGCAAGCACGGGGTGGTCTTCTTCTACCACCCTGCTGTCCACTTCTCGTGGACCACTGGCTGTCTGGCAGCTGAATCGGCTAGATGATTGCATTGAACTACCTTTGAGTCCAGCTTGTCATGTGCTTTTACTTTCAGAATAGTCACTTGCGTTAGGAGAAGCAAGGCGTCCGTCAGGTCTTTGATAGCTGAACTGTGTTTCACAGGTGTTCCTGCAGCTGTCAGGAATCCTCTGTCCTTCCAGATAACACCAAAATCATGGGCAACGCCGAAAGGATATCTTGAGTCCGTATGAATGTTGGCTCTTTTTCCCTCTGCCAATTTACATGCTGAAGTGCTTGCAGCTCTGCCTCATGTGCAGACATCATCGGTGGTAAAGCTTCAGCTTGTAGAACCGTGTTTTCAGTGGTGACCACGTATCCTGTGTGGTATTTGCATCGAATTGTTAGGTCTGGATTCTGCAGGCTCATTTCACTCACGGTGGGGAGATGTGTGGTTTCCAGCCGCATTAGTTCGAAGCAGTCACGGGGTAACGAGTCAGGCTCCTCCTCCATTCCCCCCTTGGGAAGAGGAAGGAGGGTGGAAGGGTTAATGTTGTCTGGTAGAAGGAGGAAGCATTGGAACCTCAAGTGTCTGACAGTGGACAGATGTTTCGGCTGGATCTGGTTTAGTATGGCAGCAATGTCATGGGGTGTCCGAGGACCAAGTCTGAAGTTTTGTCAAGCAAGGCTTGTGCAGCAAAGACTGCTCGTAGACACGATTGGCCTCCTCTTGCTACCACATCCATCCGACAGGAATAATATCCTATGGGCCGTAGGCGGTTGCAGTGTGATTGGGTGAGTACACCTGCAGCATGTCCCTGATGTTCGGATACAGAGAGCTTGAATGTTTTGTCGTAGTCTGGTAGCCCTTGCGCCGGGGCAGAGGAGATGGAGCTTGAGGGCCTCAAAGTTGGATATTGCTTCGAGAGACATCTGGAAGGGGTCTGATTTCACAGCATCATACAAAGGTTGCATCAGGAGGGAGGCTTCTGGAATCCATGCTCTGCAGTAGGAAATTAGTCCATGGAGGGCATGAAGGGGCTTCTGTCCTTGTAACAGTGGGATGTCAGAGATTGCTTTCACCCTGTCTTCAGTGAGGTGTCTTGTCCCATGGGACAAGCAATGGCCGAGAAAAATGACAGATGTTATGCACCATTGGCTTTGGTTTGGAGGCCTTGCACCCTTGATGTGCCAGGAAGCACAGTAGACTTTCTGAGGTGGTTTCAGCAGTAGGTAAATCATCTGTACAGTGTAGGAGGTTGCCTACATACTGGAGAACTACTTCTGGATGCTTGTTCTGCCAGGTATCCAGTATGGTAACCATGGCCTTTGCAAGCTGGCTCTGGGAATTTTGCGCCCCTTGTGGCATAACTGTCCAGGTATGTTGCGGTTTTACGTGGGTGAATGCAAAAGGTACCAGCAGGAGGGGTGAAGGGACACTGAAGAAAGCATTTGTAAGGTCCATCACTGTAAAGTATGTCGCTGTCAGAGGCACAATTGGTGTGTCTAAGATTGTAGCCTCATTAACTGCTCGGAGGTCCTGGACCATTCTGTACTTGTCTGGTTCTCTTTTACGGGTTCTCTTCTTCACAGGGAACAGAGGTATGTTGCATGGAGATGTACAGGGTATCAGGGCTCCATTTGACACGAGGGCCTTGATATGCTTCGAAATAGCTGTAAATTGGGCTAACTTTAGAGGGTATTGTGGTTTCCGGAGCAATGATGTGCCCTCTTTGAGCTTGACTGAAACTGGTGGCACCTTTAAGTGACCAATGCCTTTCGGTCCTGTAGACCATAGGCACGCAGGGATTCTGTCAAGTACTTCCTGTGTATCCTCTCTGAGCCCTGAGACAAAAGCAGTTGATAACATGCGTGTAAGTGCCTTTTCATAGTGAGAGAAGCCCAGATCATCAAAGGCTTGTATGAGTCTAGCATGATAGTTCTCCACAGACACCCCTTTATCTTGGGTAATATCTTGGATTGTGGTAGTCTGATCTGCCAATTTCTCCTTTGCCCTTTGAAGTGACACTTGTCAGGCAGGCATCACTGAAGGCCGTCTGCATGACCGGCCAAAAGACATTTCCTGCTTTAATTTGGCATAGGCTGATCAAGTTTCCTGTATCTGTACTATCCTGCGGTAGAAGGGCATTGGCTGTTTCTCTGGGTCAGACAGACTTGTCACTAAGGCCGCTGCTTGTGATAGGGTAAAAGTGACACACATTACCGGTGCCCCTTCTGGTAACCGAGACTGGTGTTGGGGCGGGGGCTGAGAAGGGGCACTGTTCCTTACAGTTGCAAGCATACGCTCGAGACCCTCTTAGAACTGAGTCCGGAGCCGGACTGGGGGTTAAATTAGCGAGTGGCCTTGCCGCCTGCTGTTGGTCTTCCCGCTCGGACACTTCTTCATCATTAATATATCCGGCCTGTGAATGTGGCGCTTCCGTATTGGGGAACACAGGTGTGTGGTAGGAATCATCCTGGTTTAGAAGGGAGAACTGGGTATAGGCCATGGTTGGGCCTTCCGGGTGTACCAAGATGGCCACCTGCAGGCAGTGCACTGGACTGGGCAGGAAGTGAAGGCCTGGGTGCACTAAGATGGCTGCCACAGGAAGTTGTCACAGCGGGTTGTGCTTGGGCTGGAGTGGTGAGAAGGAGGTGGGCGTTAGGCGGAGGGCAGGGTTGTCCCTCCCCTCCTTTGTTCCAGGTTCTAGGATAGGGCGGTGGTTCAGACGCATTAACTTTGTGGTACACATACATAATACAATCACCATCTTTCTTGATTTCCTCTATCCAACCTACTTTATGCAATATCTTTGCCGTTCCATACCAAGCCTCTGCCACATCCAGCAAGCCCTTATCACACAGAATTCCTCTCTGTTCCCTTATCAACATACGCTACTCCTCCAGTTGCAGTCTGGCAACACCGTCTTTCAATTCACAGCCTTTCGCTACTTTGGACAACTTGCTAACTGCTCCACTACCTTCTCTCCTCTTCACAATATCAAATGCTAGCATTCCCTTTTCTGTCTGTCTTACTCTTACTTGTTCTATTTCTTCGCCGCAGTCTCGGCTGACGGCTTCAGGGGGGAGTACGAGCAACTAATGGGTTAATATCCCTCCCCTGCTCTACACAGAAATTCAAGAGGGTGGGGCTGGTAGAGCTGCGGGGGGGGGGGGACTAACAGGCTTCTCTCCCTGTCCCTTGCACTGTCCTGGCTGTTCCTGTCTATATCGTAAGCTCCAGCCACCCTCATGGATATCAAACATTAATCCACATACACATTTAGGACATGACAAATAAACTCCTGCCGCCCCTTGCACCACGAAGCCTCAGCAGCTGAGCTAAACCCTCAGAAGTCTCTCACTGTCAACCCTGAGTCACTGTCTGTAGACGCTTATTGTAAGGTTCCACCTTCTTAGGGGCCAACAGCTCACCTGAGTCAGGACACTCAATTGCAATTACTTTCAGTCTGCTGAGTCGCAATCCTTCAGAACGACAGACACTGAACAAAAAATACACAGTCAGCAGAGATCCAGTGGCAGGTTTGTTAAACAGCCCCAGGCGAGGAATAAAGGTTACCTGCCTCTGAACAATCTCCGGGAGCCAACAAGACCGGCATCCAGACCGGACAGAAACAAGTCGTACAGTGGTAAGTATAAATGTACCTACCATACTTTTAGGGTTGGTCTGTCCCGATCAGCCACTCAATACCTCAGTTGCAGTCTCCCTTCGGTCGAAGCCTGGATTGCGGCCCTGATCCATCACAATTGGTGCCCCACGCTCTGGGCACCAATTGTGATGGATCAGGGCCGCAATCAGGCTCAAATTAGATGTCTGCTGCTGGTCCTAATTAGGCAGTGTGGATGTGCGTGCATGCTGGGAGAAACCACTCTGATACCTGTTCAGTTCTATTACTTCCACATCTCTGTTTATTGCAGGGCAGTGCCCAACGTTTTATACACAAAGGACAATAGAGCAAACGTCATTACTATGTAAATGTGGTCAGTTTAAAAGGTACATCTTATTGGCTGAAATACAAGAGGAATGTAGAAAACTGATGTTGAAGCTTGGTTGTTGCTGGTTCTTCTCCTTCCTCATACCTCCAGTGTGGGGGCAGGAGGGTGTAGGCGCCATCTTTGGTTCCAAAACAGAGCTAAGCTGTTTACTATATAATAAGTAAGGAGTTGCATAGAATCATGTATACACATGATACAAGAAAACAGGCATTTTATGATTATCATTATGTTCATTACATTCCTTCACAGTGGATTGAACGTACAAGGGTAGGTGGTTTACGAAAACTTGGTTTCTATTTTTGTTTTTCTTCACGTCTTCTAAACACAAAGATTTACTTAGATTTATACAGTTTCTTCCCTTCTATGCTGGCACTAGGTGGTCTCAGTGCTCATCTGGCTAGGCTTGTGGGCCGGGGAGTCCCCTCCCCCCTTTTCTTTTTTGACGGGATGAGAGATTGGATGTGGGGTGTGGCTACTGGCTTTCCCTTTGCTTTTATGAGAAAGATATTCTTCCTCTTGGGTACTGTATTACATTATCTGCAGAATTATCCCTAAAGGAGTCCCACCCAATGCGAGAATTTCCTTGTTACATATTACACAATATAGGGATGTTGACAAGTACAACTGTGAACTTCTAATCTTGCTGTGCGTGAAACACAAGGGGTGTTTTTTTTCTGATCATCTGATTCTGACATAGGATCTTTCCTAGGATGACTTATGATGATGAAGTGGAGGATGACTTATGGTGTTCTTTTCTGACACATTGGATATATTTTGGAGGAATTTCCTTGGGGGCTCCTTGTTTATTTTGCATGTCAATTTTGTACATCTTGCGTGGATTTATTTTATTCAAGATTAGAGCAGAATAATTTTTATATTTATAACCAAGTTATAAACCCTCACAAAGTTCTTTAATCACACTCAAAAACGAAGGGAAAAAAAACAGGATTGCAAAAAAACACCACTGTTCGTCCAGGCAGGAGTGATGTTACCACTAAGCTCTGTGCTAATGGATGTCTTCCAATGCCCCTGGAAGACATCCTGTAGGACAGAATGCATAGGGTGGAGCTTAGTGGTGTCATCACACCCGCCCAAACAGCTTTTTTTATTTTCCTTTGCTTGTGAGTACATCTTTTTATGTAATAAACATATATCTGAAATTACTACACTAGGGAGCTCTCTCTGCTCTTTATGTATTAGAGATATTAGGTTGTATGTTGATACTATCACTTCCAATGAGGCTGAGAGCCATCTATCTGGGATTTGTGCAATAGTTTACCAATAAATGTAAGGCCTCCTATGTATTAAGGTCTGAGCTTCTGGCAAGCAGTCATGTGTGTTGGTGGTTGGAACACAAGTTGGTGGCAGAACCGAAGAAGCAAATTTCACAGAGGAATTATTTTACTTTTAAAAAGGGACTTTATTTTTACTGCACATTAATAAAGGTTTATATGTTGGTAATTATTTGGTTGATTTAAGGAGACAGCGCAACACATGTGTATATGCATTCCAAACATAACCCCCATTTTCTCTAAATAGTCAGTAATAGGGTGACCCTGTCTTTCCTGCTTATGATGCTGGACTGTATATAAGGTTCTGGATTCACGTGTCACAGGGGGCATACCCCCGTAGAGGTCTTAAGTGACTAGGTCACATATCGATGAACCACGGTCATTGGACTTGTATGGCACTCTGCAGCTAACTCAACACATTGCACCAAGTTGAGCCTATGCAGGACCCAGAGCCTGAAAAAACATTACAGGCCATTCCCCACAGCTTGGGGTTTGGGTATGGCTCCCAAAGTTTTACGGTGTTGCACAGATCTGGATACACTGCTTCTATGTTAGCATTAGTAAACAGTGCACCTGATGGCGTGTCCTCTAAATACTTTGCCAGCAAGAATTTTAAGAAAAAATAAAGAAATTCAATTAATAAACTTTTATTAAGGGGCGATGTGATACAGCTTAAAATGCAAGTGGCATTGTTAACATTTGATAATAGAAAAACAAATAAGTAGGGCAGTGCTGGTCCTCATGAATATTGAAGTTAAAAAATAATAAATTTAGTTCAAATTCACTGAGTGTCCTAATTCCTCCTTCCAAAACCTCCTCGTCTGCCTCTTCCTCTATTTCCGCCTCTGTGTGATGAATTTCTGTTGTTGCGTCTGTCAAATGATCTGCCTCCTCTACCACGTGAACCTTCTTGGTCTCTCCTTGATTCTTGAAGCGCTGGGAGCTCAGTTGCCACAGAAAACTGCCAACGCCTTGAATCTTTCCAGGAATCCTAAAATGCAGGAATCAAGATTTATCTAAAATTTACAATTGCATCCGTTTTATAAAGCTGAAAGATGTAACAGATTTAACCCAGTCTTCAACAGTACTGTTAAATTACATCTAAAAAATGTTTTTTCCACAGAAATGGGCAGTTCAAAAGGCACAGGCTGGAAGCACTCATGAAAAGACTTTAACTGGCTTGTAATGGTTAAGTGACCAAATATAAATTAATCAAAGACCACATAAAAGCAAAAAGACTGGTGTGACTAAAGTAGTTATGGTTTCAAAACCTTAAGTGGATCTGTCAGGTTTATGCAGTAAGATGGTACAAAGAGCAACAACGATCTGTTTTAGACCCCTTTCACATTGACAGTGCACGCTGTTCGCGCAAAAGCGATGCTTGTTTGAGTGCCACTTTTCGGAAGCGGGGTGCTTTTAACCCCCCCTAAAAAAAAAAAAAAAGAAAAAAATGGCTAAAGACTCCCGTTTTGCGGCACTTTGAAAGCGCTGCCTATTCATTCCAATTGGCAGGGCGTTTTGGGAGCGCTAAATACAGTGCCTCCCAACCCGCATCAAAGATGCTGCTTGCAGGACTTTTTGGAACGTCCCGCCAGTGCACCGCCCCAGTGTGAAAAGTCAAACTGGAATGAATAGGAGGCGGTTTTCAGGCGCTTTGCAGAGGCTATTTCTGGCGCTAAAGCGCCTGAAAACCGCCATATTGTGAAAGGGGTTTTAGATTTTGGCAAGATTAGGTGATCATCGCATTTGTAGGCACCAGCAGCAATCTTCAACCAAATATTCTCAGGGGAACAGGTAATCGAATATTTCCAGCCTATAAAACTTCTTTAAAAAACAGGATGGCACTTGGCATGTCTCCCGTCTTCCTCCACAGGCATAATCATGCAAGCTTCGGTAGTAATTCAACCATGCACGTTTTTTACAATTTTTACTTAATATCTAAAAGGTTAAGTTCTCTTCCTTGGCATTATAGGTTTAGTGACAAAAAATAAAATTAATCAAAGACCATCTAAAAGCAAAAAGACTGGTGTGACCAAAGTAGATATGGTTTCAAAACCCCAGATGATGTCTTAGTGGACGAAATGCGTCAGTGCATACTGCGTTGGCTCCATGACACTGCACTTTTATCTTCTTCCTGTGATCACGTTTTTTACAAAGTTTACATTTGTCTACATTGACGTAAGTGCAATACTTTATTCAATAAATTGTTTTAGCCAAGGATTTTAAGCTATGTGGTACATTTTTTGTTCTTCAATCACCCTTGCCTGAGGATGGGAGCATAACCCCCTTTTGGTGTGGGATCTGTACTGCCGCATACTCCTGTATGCTGGTTCCTAGATAATCTACGTGTTTCCAGTGTTCCATTGCGTGTTTGTCTCCTTGCCTCTGGCAGAGGGCCCACAGCATCTGGTAAGAGCACCCAGCTATTTTATGTGGTGGTAGCTACACATTGGTTGGGGAATCCTCTATATGGTGAATGTCCTTCCAAGGGGTACCGCAAACCTTCTTCATTGTGGCCTATCTTTCTAAAGGCTGGATATCCAAGCTCTTCATCACTTATGAACTCTCAGTATTGGGAAGTTTTTCTTCTGTTTTTCTTTGGACTCACCTACGCGGTTTAAAATTTTTGTGTTTGATGAACAAGGTTTTATATTGTTTATATGTCACTATATTTTAGGTGCTAGTTATTGGTTTATATACATTTATAGCACTGTCACTTTTGCAAAAAACATAGTATTTCCACACGTTACATATGCCAGTCATTGTTTTTTTTGTATATTTTGCACTGTCACTTTAATTTGTGTATGCATTTACATTTATTTAGTGCCGCACTTTACCTTCTATTTGTCTTACAACAGTGCCTTGAAAAAAGTATTCATAGCCCTTGACATTTTGTTATGTTACAACCAAAAACATAAATGTATTTTATTGGGATTTTATGTGATAGACCAACACAAAGTGGCACATAAATTGTGAAGTGGAAGGAAAATGATAAATGGTTTTCAAATTCTTTTACAAATAAAGTTCTGAAAAGTGTGGGGTGCATTTGCATTGAGCCCCCTTTACTCTGATACCCCTAACTAAAATCCAGTGGAACCAATTGCCTTCAGAAGTCATCTAATTAGTAGAGTCCAAATGTGTGCAATTTAATCTCAGTATAAATACAGATGTTCTGTGACGCCCTCAGAGGTTTGTTAGAGAACCTTAGTGAACAAACAGCATCATGAAGACCAAGGAACACACCAGACAGGTCAGGGATAAATTTGTGGAGAAGTTTAAAGCAGGGTTAGGTTATATAAAAACATCCCAAACTTTAAACATCTCTCGAAGCACTGTTCAATCCATCACACGAAAATGGAAAAAGTATGGCACAACTGCAAACCTACCAAGACATGGCTATCCACCTAAACTGACAGGCTGGGCAACAAGAGCATTAATCAGAGAAGCATCCAAGAGGCCCATGGTAACTCTGGAGGAGGAGTTGCAGAGATCCACAGGACAACTATTAGTCGTGCACTCCAGAAATCTGGCCTTTATGGGAGAGTGTCAAGAAGAAAGCCATAAGAAGTCCCATTTGCAGTTTGCGAGAAGCCATGTGGGGGTCACAGCAAACATGCGGAAGAAGGTGCTCAGATCAGATGAGACCAAAATTGTACTTTTTGGCCTTAAAGCAAAACACTATGTGTGGCAGAAAACTAGCACTGCACAACACCTGAACACACCATCCCCACCTTGAAACATGGTGGTGGCATCATCATGTTGTGGGGATGTTTTACTTCAGCAGGGACAGGGAAGCTGGGAAGGTGGATGGAGCCAAATACAAGGCAATCTTAGAAGAAAACCTGTTCTGCAAAAGACTGGAGACTGGGGCAGAGGTACACCTTCCAGCAGGACAATGACCCTAATCATCCAGCCAGAGCTACAATTGAATGGTTTAGATCAAACCAAAGCATATTCATGTGTTAGAATGGCCCAGTCAAAGTTCAGACCTAAATCCAATTGGGAATCTGAGGCAAGACTTGAAAATTGCTGTTCACGGACGCTCTCCATCCAACCTGACAGAGCTTGAGCTTTTTTGCAAAGAATAGGCTAATATTTCACTCTAGATGTGCAAAGCTGGTAGAGACACTCAAAAAGACTTTCCGTTGTAATTGCAGCGAAAGGTGGTCCTACAAAGTATCGACTCAGGGGGGCTGATACAAATGCACGCCACACTTTTCAGATATTTGTAAAAAAATCTTGGAAACCATTGAACATCTTTCTTCCACTTCACAACCATGTAACATGACAAAATGTGGAAAATTTCAAGGGGTAGGAATACTTTTTCAAGGCACTGTATCTATGCAGAGATAAAAATGTTTTCTTTAATCACACGATGGGCTGTGAAGAATGACAAATCCTTTGATGGTGAAATCACATGTATTAACTGTGGGTGTTGCCATTTGCCTTAAGTTTTGCCTAAAGAATTCAGTGGGTGCAGGTTTCTAAACTGTTTTTGGTGCTTGGAGCTTTGCTGCTTAAAACAGCTGAGAATGAATAAATGTTTGCCATACCAGAAATCTATAGAACTACTTACTTGAAAAGTCTTTAAAGTGTCTTCCTTAACATCAAAACAAACGCCCTGTTAGAAAGATAAAGTTATTAAATTTGGTTACAAAGAAACAAGTAACAATGATTTTGATAAGCCTCATGTCATAGCTAGTCCTTATAGGGAGCACCTAATAAAATACACTGGGTATCCTTCGCCCATTCTGGGAATCGGTGGTTGGTGCTCTTAATGATATCTGTGATATGGCCCTCTGAACAGATCCACTTCTACTGTTGGGTGTAATGGAGGATGTGGAGGTGGGTAGGCATACTAAGCCATTTCTTACCTACGCAGTCTTCTATACAAGGTGGGAGATCCTGCTGCACTGGAAGTTTCCTATGCCTTTGACAGTGTCTTCTTAGAGGAAGGCTGTTAGCTCGGTTTTAACCCTTACATAAGATAACCTATGCATGTCAGAATTGTCACAGGAAATTTGATAAGGTTTGGTCAGTCTGGATTGATGCCCAAGGATAGGATGCATCAGATGACACTTGATGATCTTCTTTTCCCACTCTCTCCTCCACCGTTTCCCCCCTCCCATGTACTCTCCTGTTTCCCTTCCCCTTTATCTCCCTTGCTCTGTTCCTCAGTCATTCGCCCCCAACCCTCTGCCAGTTATTCTCCTGCGCTATCTGGTATTTGTGCTTGTACCCTTTTTTGTATGACCTAGAGAATGTTTGCAGCCTTCTACCTAATATTACACTTGGCACTGCTCCTTACTCTGATGTTTTCTGTACCATTTGTCTTGGATCACAACTATTTTGATGTGAACCGTACTTTACTAAACAAACCAATAAACAGTTTTCTTTTTAAAAATAAACTGTTTGGGTAAACAGTATTTTATATAAAGTTTTATAATCTCACCATGGCATCTTTTAGGAGGCACATCCGGTAAATTTGGGAATCAATTTCTTCTCCCATTTGTTCTTTAATTGCACGCCAAACATAGCTCAAGGTATGGATGGGAACTGAAGTCTTCAATACAACGGTGATATAGCCCTGCAATGCACAATACATATAATTTTAATAATTTGCAAAAGAAAAAAAAAAAAAGTCAATTAATTAGAATTCCAAGCTACCACTAATCTTAAAACTGCTCACATCCTCCTAACACCTACACGAAGTAACCTGTAGAAGAAAGATGGATATACTTGCCTATTTTCAGGGCACTACAGTCTGGTCACGTGATCAGCTAGCTGTGTCACATGACTGGACCAGAGCTTTCTAAAAATTAGGCAAGCATGTACATCTTTCTTCTATAGGTTAGTTAGTATAAGTGTTAGGAGGAGGGTGGGAGCAGTTTTAAGATTAGTTAGCGATAGCCCTGAATTCTGCTTTAATTTGGCACAAATACATGAATATTGATGGTCTCTTTTTTTTCACCAGTATCAATAGGAACTACACTTGCACTTTAATTATCAAGCTTGTCTGCCAAAAATGTGCTGGCCACTAAACCTATTAGTATCCCCCCATATAATGTGGTCACTTGCTTTTAGTTTTAATTTACTAACATGTGTACTAAAATATAGACAGAAAATTATCAATCCCAAATTTATGCCAATTCTTTATGAAACATTTTGCACAACTAAAAATGAACCGCCATTGCACCACTGTATGTTTCCATATGAAAGAAACAAGGCCAAAGGGGAGGGAAAGGGTGTGGGAGAGTAAAATACCCACAGGCTAGGATCTAGGCCCGACCATTAATTAGGAAGCACCCAGATAAGACGGGGGGATTGTGGGGAGGGCATAAGACCACCAAGGGAACCAAATTTTTCCAAAAATATGGTGTGGCAGTTATGAATACTTGACATTTTCTCATCATTACGTCGGTCATTATGCTCTTCACCACAGCGATCGAAACAGAGGGTTTCTTCCAGGCTCTGGCAATGGCTCTCTTTGCAGCAATAAACAGGTGGGTCGCCAGTTTTTGTTGGTACGAGAATAGACTCTGGACCAGAACCCAGTCAACCGATGACCGGACCAACAGGTGTGGATGTCTCCCCGATGCCCACAGCCCCTGAAGCATCTGTCACTATAGGATAGGTTTACACTGGTTATACGGTCAGAACCCAATACCACCTCAAGAGAACCTTGTAGGCAGCCTCCAATGTAGTAGTGTTAAAGGAGCACTTTGCAATGTGAGACCAGGCCTTACTCCACTCCTCAGGGTCAATGGATGTCGCCAAATCAAGGCAGGAGAGTTTGAATGCCGTTTTTTGAAAGGGGAAATCAGAATTATGTCACAGAGAGGACACCCAGTGTTGAAGTTGAGCATATCGAAAAAGTTCAGCAGGTGGAGCATGGTGGATTTCCCGGAGTGAAGGCCACGAGGGAAAGGAGCATGCAGAGAGGAAACGACAGATCTTTGTGAATCCATGGGACGCCCACCAGGAGAATGAACCAGGTTGTTCAAGTCTTGGAGGGAAAAAGGAGGTTGTTGAACAGAGGGAGGAGCGGGAGAAAGAGACAAAAGATTGCCAGAATAATGGACCGAGTCCCCGAGTTTTAGGCTGTGGAGCAGAAGAGGGCTCAGAGTGGAAAGGCGGAGCTTAAGTGGGAGCCATAGAAGGGCTGACACGGGAATCGGGGAGCAGTTGGGGAGGCACGTCCGTGGTAGCGTGGAGTAAGGACAGTTGGGAGATCTGGGCCACCTGATAATAGTTATATTGGGGATGAGAAGGAAGGAAACTACCAAGATTGCATGAGGGCAATAATAGATCTCAGCAGGGGATAATAATTGGTCACAAAAAGATTTGAATAAGAGCAGTTTCACACTGGGGCGGTGAGAAAACTAGTGGTAAAGTGCCGCTAGTTTTAGCAGCGCTTTTCGGCCGCTATCGGGGAGCTTTTAACCCCCCCCCCCGCTAGCAGCCAAAGGGGGTTAATACCGCCTGTGTAGCGCCGCTGCCGAAACGCTTTGGCAGCGGTGCCCATTCATTTCAATATACACTGCTCCTAAACTGCCCCAAAGATGCTGCTAGCAGGACTTTTGTTTTGTTGTTTTTTAAACTGGCAACTGCTCGGTCATGCAAAACTATAGCATGATATGGCACATACAGTGGGGATCGAAAGTTTGGGCATCCCAGGTAAAAATGTGTATTAATGTGCATAAAGCCAAGGAAAGATGGAAAAATCTCCAAATGGCATCAAAATGACAGATTAGACATTCTTGAAATGTCAAAAAAAGTTAGATTTTATTTCCATCATTTACACTTTCAAAATTACAGAAAACAAAAAAATGGCGTCTGCAAAAGTTTGGGCACCCAGCAGAATTTATAGCATGCACTGCCCCCTTTGCAAAGCTGAGACCTGCCAGTGTCATGGATTGTTCTCAATCATCGTCTGAGAAGACCAGGTGATGTCAATCTCAAAGGTTTTAAATGGCCAGACTCATCTGACCTTGCCCCAACAATCAGCACCATGGGTTCTTCTAAGCAGTTGTCTAGAAAACTGAAACTGAAAATAGTTGACGCTCACAAAGCTGGAGAAGGCTATAAGAAGATAGCAAAGCGTTTTCAGATGTCAATATCCTCTGTTCGGAATGTAATTAAGAAATGTCAGTCAGCAGGAACAGTGGAAGTTAAAGCAAGATCTGGAAGACCAAGAAAAATATCAGACAGAACAGCTCGCAGGATTGTGAGAAAAGCAATTCAAAACCCACGTTTGACTGCACGATCCCTCCAGAAAGATCTGGCAGACTCTGGAGTTGTGGTACACTATTCCACTATAAAGAGATACTTGTACAAATATGGTCTTCACGGAAGAGTCATCAGAAGAAAACCTCTTCCACGTCCTCACCACAAAAATCAGCGTTTGAACTTTGCAAATGAACATATAGACAAGCCTGAGGCATTTTGGAAACAAGTTCTGTGGACCGATGAGGTTATAATAGAACTTTTTGGCTAGAATGAGCAAAGGTACGTTTGGAGAAGAAATGGCACAGAATTTAATGAAAAGAACCTCTGTCCAACTGTTAAGCATGGGGGTGGATCAATCATGCTTTGGGGTTGTATTGCAGCCAGTGGCACAGGGAACATTTCACGAGTAGAAGGAAAAATGGATTCAATAAAATTTCAAATTTTGGATGGTAACTTGATGCCATCTGTGAAAAAGCTGAAGTTAAAGAGAGGATGGCTTCTACAAATGGATATTGATCCTAAACACACCTCAAAATCCACGGGGGAGTACATCAAGAGGCGTAAATTGAAGGTTTTGCCATGGCCTTCACAATCTCCTGACCTCAACATTATTGAAAATCTATGGATAGACCTTAAAAGAGCAGTGTGTGACAGACAGCCCAGAAATCTCAAAGAACTGGAAGACTTTTGTAAGGAAGAATGGGCAAAGATACCTCAAACAAGAATTGAAAGACTCTTGGCTGGCTACAAAAAGCGTTTACAAGCTGTGATACTTGCCAAAGGGGGCAGTACAAGATATTAACTCTGCAGGGTGCCCAAACTTTTGCAGATGCCATTTTTTTGTTTTCTGCAATTTTGAAAGGGTAAATGATGGAAATAAAATCTAACATTTTTTGACATATTATAAGAATGTCTAATCTGTAATTTGATGCCATTTGGAGATTTTTCCATCTTTCCTTGGCTTCGTTATGCACATTAATACACATTTTTACCTGGGGTGCCCAAACTTTCGATCCCCACTGTATATAGAGTCTGACAGGCTGCGCACCCTGGATAATATCTTAAAAAAGAAAAGGGTTCCCCGTGGGTTTTTTTTTAGCAGCAATGAGAGTCACAAAAAGGTTAGTAAAAAATTGTATTTTTTATTATCAAAAAGCAATAGGACAAAACAATACAAAAGTTAAAACATGAGCTCTGGTATACATTGTGCGAGACCATGGGATAAGGAGAAGGGGGAAAAAATGGTTGACAATGCCAATTGCAATACAGATTTAGAAATCACTTAAAAATTCTCAACTAGTCTTTTGATGTATCTATAGAAACATGAGAACCCCCTGAGGAAGACCGTAGACATTTAGGTCGAAATGCATTGGAGCTTTTTTCGTACATCAGACAGTACAACCAATTCTATTATTGCAAGTTGAGAATTTTTAAGTGATTTCTAAATCTGTATTGCAATTGGCATTGTCAACCATTTTTTCCCCCTTCTCCTTATCCCATGGGCTCGCACTCATGCTTTAACTTTTGTCCTATTGCTTTTTGATAATAAAAAATAAAATTTTTTACTAACCTTTTTGTGACTCTCATTGCTGCTAAAAAACCCCAAGGGGAACCCTTTTCTTTTTTAAGATTTGCTCGGTCATGCAAAGCTGTACCCAAACGAAACATTTTTTCACACAAATTGAGCGTTCTTTTGGTGGTTTGATAACCACAGTTTTTTTTTTTGTTTTTTTTTGCACTATAAACAAAGAAACACAAAAAAGTTTGAAAAAAACAAAATTATTTTCTACTTTCTGCTACATGTATGGGAAAAAAAATCCAATTAAGTGTATACAGATTGGTTTGCGTTAAAGATATAGCGTCTACAAACTGTGGTATTGCCTTGATACTGGAATTTTTTATTTTGTTTTTTTATACTAGCAATAGTGGTGATCAGCGACTTATGGTGGGAACGTGACAGTGACACTTTCTGGGAACTGACTGCCACCCACATCTCCACTGACACCAATACAGGCATCAGTGCTAATAACAGCCCTAAAAAATTCCACTCGCCTGCAGTGCCAGAGCAAGTGACCGGATCATCAGAGCGTGAGGAACATCACTAGCAGGATTAATTTTAGTAGCAGAGTGTTCCCCGCACTCGTTGTCACACACAGCCCCGCCCCCTGGTCCCGGGACTTTGATAGACAGATCACCCATCCAATCCCGGGACGAGTGAAATGTATCAAAGTTCCCCGGGCCAGGGGGCGAGGCTGCATGTGACACCGAGCAGCAGGAACACGCTGCTATTGAAGTGAAAGCTGTTCCATGATTGTTCCCCGCGCTCTGATCATCCGGCAGTCCTCTTCCTCTCCTCTGTTCCCCTGCATAGTGGGAGTCTGCATGGGTGGACACGGGGAGGCTGCATTGGTGGGCACAGATAAAAACGTTAATATTTATTTTTAGAACTTAATTTTGCATAAAACATTTAAGTGTTTAAACTTCATGAGATCATTTATGAGGGCGTGTTTAGGGGCAGGGTAGGGGTCGGGTGGGGCAACTGGTGGCGAGTAACCCTTGAGGCCTGTAGCTCAGGACTTGAAATTTTGAGCCCTGCTAATAATATACATTGTCACTGTAATGACACTAGCTGGGAAGGGAGTTAACATCTATGGCAAAGGGTTGAGTGTGTGCCTAACAAGTGTTAATGTGTGTACCATGTGCTGTTTTTACTAAGCATTGTGCTGGTTTTTACTCCCTGCTATGCAAAGAGAAAAAATAAGGAACACCGCTGCTGTCTGTGAAGAGTCCTGCGTTTACAAACACAGGGCTCTCTTTCGGCATTCACTCACCTGATCAGTGGGTGCCGGCCATAAATCGTTGACCGGGACCAGTTGCTCGGCTTGTGCTGCAGCGAATGGCAGCTCAAGCTTCCAGGTGTGTGCATGCATGTGCAAGCAGGCCCGAAAGAAAGCTGTAACATACAGGTACGTGACTGTGCCTGTACGAGCCTACCTGCTGCAGTAAATGTACTGTGGCGGGTTGTCAAGCGGTGAAAGTTGAAGTCCACCAAGTAATTTTGTCTCCAGTCGAGTTCAGCGTTACACTATCAGTCTACATTTACAGTACCAAGATTACAAAACTACAGATAATGCAAGTTTATTGACCCAGTCCTGTAAACAACCTGTTTCTCTGCCATTATTGCATGTTCGATAGCTCTGATTCTTAAAATATATTTTAAAAGTGTTCTTACAGTTTCCATATTAAGAAGCGATCGTTGTTTCAAGGATGAAGCTCCAGAAATATGTGCTAAAGCTGCTGCAAGAGCATTTAATGCTCCCTTCTTTTCAATAAGTTCTTCTGCATATACTTTAAAATGTTCAATGACATCAGCTGGGATAGATTCCAGTGACCTGTAAAAAAGATCAGATCAGCATATGGTCACACAATATGTGCCCCTTCCAAAATTGCAGCCATTTTACCACATCACTAATGGTTAAAAGTGTACTTCTTGGAAGAAAATAATAAATGCACATATATTTGCGGCAAAAAAGTGTCCATCTGCCAAGGTGGCAGACATGATGTGTAGTTTATTAATTCATAGATCTCCTAATGAATCAAGTGGCCGTGCGGGCAGAGCCACGCACAGAATCACAAAATTCAAAGTGATAGTTGCTGTGTCCTGGTACAGAATGGCACCAATATATTGTAGAACACATGACCCCAGAAAAGTTGGGTACTCTGATGAAGAAAACAGCAAGCAGCTCTAGTAGTCCTTGGCTCCGACTACTTCCCTCCAGTTCCTTTTCCTCATCACTCTAATGTCACCCTCACAAACCAAGCCACAGGAGAGGGCAGGCTGGAGCAAGCATTCTCAGCACATAGTTTCATAAGTTTTATGTGGCTGTTTGTAACACATTTAACTGCATATGGAAACAAAAAACTATTATCCTATGCTAAACCTCTACACTTTTTTCATTTTGAATTTCCATTAGTCGCCAACTGTAAGCCATAGCTTTACATTTCATGCTTGCCATTAATTCACCTGCAATAAAGATTAAAAAAAAAAAAAAATAGAAAGAAGAAAAATTACTTTATTGCATCAGCACTGGAGGACTCAGCAACATTAAGTATGGATGGGATACCAACCCGCTTGAACTTAATACCCTAAGAGAAAATAAATAGAATTATCAACTTTTTGCAAGACACATAAGGGCGCTACAATAAACGATTGCAGAGAATAATAACACAACACTCCATTCCAAATCTTTAGAATATAAAATACACACAAGCTTAAACCATCAGTGTCACATACCGTACTCCTCTCCACCATTGGAAGGCAATGTCTGTCTCTGGGTTCATAAAGAGAAATACAAATTCCTGTGCGCCCAGCTCTACCCGTACGTCCTGAACGATGGACGTATGCATCCGCTTCCTATGGACAGGACATGACAATTATAGCCCTAATATCTACAAGTTACAAAAACTGTTATGCAAGCAGCATTCCAGGTAAACCAGTAAATGAATATAGCACAGTAACAATGGTTTAGGAACATTAGATTTACAAACCAGGTAGCTGAAGAGAACACAATCTGAATAAAGTAAAGCATACAAAGTCTTACCCTTGGTGCAGAATATAACACAACTAGATCAACTTCTGGGATATCTAGACCTCGAGCAGCAACATTTGTTGCAATAAGAATTTCAAATGATCCATTTCTAAAGCCTTTCAAGATGACTTCACGCTCCTTTTGTTGAAGGTCACCATGTAGAGCTTTGGCAGACTGCAAAAAAAAAAATAAAAAAATAAAAAAAATTAAATATATATATATATATATATATAAATCTGTTAAAACACTTTACTGATTTTTTTTTTTTAAAGCAAAATTTAAAGTAATAACTTATTTTTTGTTTAAAAACAACAAACATGTCATACTTACCTGCTCTGTGCAGTGGTTTTACATAGAACAGCCCAGATCCTCATCTGCTCAGGTCCCTTGCTGGCGCTCCTTCCTCCTGCCGAGTGCCCCCACAGCAATCACTTGCTATGGGGGCACCCAAGCCGAGCCGCTGCTCTGTGTGTCCATTCAGACACAAAGCCATGGCTCAGCTCCACCCCCTCTCTCTCATTGGCTCACTGACTTTGATGGTCTCAGACAGTCAGGAGGGAGAGTCCCCAGGCTTTGTAGTTCTCGTGCAAAATAAAAAAAAAGAAAACCGGTATTAGGGGGGCTGCTGCACACAGGTTTTTTATCTTAATGCATTAAAATAAAAGACCTTCTGCTTTTCAGAATTACTTTAAGGTATAGCAGTTTGTACATTACACTGGCCCAGCTTGGACCAATATAAGTGTGTATGAACCATATCTGTGGGGTCCCCCTGGAAATCACTAACAGGTACTGAAATCCACGGGCTTCTGAGTCTGGTGCCAAAGCTAGTGGAGATCATTGTAGTATAGTAGCTGTTTCTCCAAGATCGATTTCCAGCTGGACCAATGTAAAAACGTTCATACCTGAAATTCAACTTTAGGTATGCTGGGTTTATTACCAAAAAAAATTAAACCCTATATTCTATAGCCTTTTTTACCAATATACTTTTATCATTATATGCCTGCTTTATATAAAGAGCATGAAAATAAATAACATTTAAAAAAAAATAAAAAACATGCTCTGGGGAAAAACCCTAGAAACTTACATCTATTAAAATGTTAAAAGTTTGCATTTACAACACACACCCAGGTAAAAAACAAAATCCCTGTTCCAAATGTAAAAATAATACAGACCTGTTTCAATGAGCAGTTGGTCGACAATTCATGAGCTTCTAGTTTGGAGTCACAAAAAACAATTGTTTTCCCATGACTTCCACTATAAACTTGGATAATGTCACCAAGGACAGCTGGCTTCTGGAATCTGTTACACTCAATGGCCAAATGCTGCAAGAAAAAAAAAAAAAAAAAAGTAGTATTATTTTAAATGAACAGTTAGTCCCAGCTATGTATTTCACCGAGGGCACTCAGTTTTAAGAATAAGATAACAGGACTTGTATGGGGCATCCTCATCTTTATTTTTGCTGGAGCTCTAGTTTATTTTTTTACTCCTGTCCACCTCTATCTACCCTCCTGGAATAACACATACTCGAGGACACTGATCCAGAGACACAAAGTGGCCAGACAGAGGTGCTGGCAGAGCATCATTTGGGGCCGGCTGCAAGAACCCAGAAGAGATGGCCAGGTACAAAAACTGGCCTGTGGCAGTGGATCGCAGCTGGACAATGCTGAATATGTTGGGCAGTTCAGTATGTCATCTGATGAGAACCCAGCAATACATGTAAGAGGGGAGAAAAAAAAACAAAAAACAACGGGACTCCGCCAATAGCAAGGGCCTGGAAAAAGCTCATCATTTCATTTGCAAAGTGAAGAGTATCTTGATGACCCTAATGTTCAATGAAAGGATGACCGGTATTCTCCATGACTCCCGTGTCGGGCCCCTCATGGTGTGGGCCCCATGGTGGTCTTTACTCTCTTCCAACTCTGCACCTGACCGGTTTAGGTATTCCTGATTAATCTCTTCTGCCCTCCAGCCTGGTGGAACACACTTCTGCATAGTTTCCTCTCTTTATTTTACGCCTTGTTATTCTCATTACACCCCTCCCATTTTTTTTCCTGTTGTTCCCTTTGGTATTGGCTCGCGTTTTGTTCACCCCATTTGCAGGGTAGACCGAGTCCACACCCCAAACCCTTTTCAGCCCTTGGGTCTTAGGATTCAGGCATCCAGTGTTGACCCTCTGCCGTGTTTGACAGTTCATATTCCTTTAAACACCCTGTTATTCATGGGGTTGAGAAAGGAATGATTGCCAGTTCCGAAACGCGTCCCTCATTGATGACGTCACATCCCCTCTCTGGCTCTTCGTTTGCGGTTCAGGCTGGTCACACAGCCGCCCTGCGGATGACATCACTTCCGGGTTCGCAGCCCTCACACGCTGACGACGCCGGCTTCACAGCGGTTCCCTGGACTTTACACCGCTGCTGACAGTGACTACAACCATCTTCCTGCAGGCTTCCTCTGGTCGTGACCCTTTCCAATGCAGCCTCACCCACGATGTGCCTGTATATTACTCCTATTCTGTAAGTGTTTCTAACCCAGTTGGGGTATTAAAAATGTTTATCTTCTGCACTTAGAGGCGCCTTTGTTTGTTTTTATATTTTTTTTCTGTTATTCATGCACCTATTGCTTATAGCCTCTGCGTGGGAATATTGTGGTTGTATTTCCTCCTTTGCATCTCATAAAAAACATTGTACCAAAAAAAAGGGACTGAGCATTCAGTCATGCCAACAACAAGCCAAATGAGCACATCTATGCGTTACCAGAAACCATAACCATTCTCAGAATAGAGATCATTAAACAATGTTCTACACTAACCTCAACAGTGATGGCAGCCCTCTGACTACGGTGTCCAACAAGGTCGATCTTTGAGAAGTCCTTTTGCATGTATTTTTTGGCAACGTTGTACATCCAGTCTGGACATGTTGCAGAGAATAGAAGAGTTTGTGGATTCTGTTCAGGATCTTCAAGACAAAAGAGAAAAATTTGCAATTAGTTGTCACATTTCTAAAACTACTTTAACGTTGTGGCTGGTATAACAGATAAAGCTACAGTGGGGAAAATAATTTGATCCCCTGCTGATTTTGTAAGTTTGCCCACTTACAGAGAAATGAAGGGTCTATAATTTTTATCATAGATTTTAAAATGATAGATAAAAAATATCAACCAAAAATCCAGAAAAAGGATTATTAAGTTGTAGTTCAGTGAGTAAAATAAGTCATTGATACCCAAGCAAAACATGACTGAGTACTTGGTGGAAAAATCCTTGTTGGCAAGCACAAGGTAAGACGTTTCCTGTAGTTCGTTACCAGGTTTGCACACATTTCATGAGGGATATTGGTCTACTCTTCTTTACAGATCTTTTCCAAATCCTTAAGGTCGTTCGGCAACTCGAAGTTTCAGCTCCCTCCATAAATGTTCTATAGAGACTGGCTAGGCCACTCCATGACCTTAATGTGCTTCTATTTGAGCCACTCCTTTGTTGCCTTGGCAGTATGTTTTGGGCGATTGTCATGCTGGAAGACCTATCCACGACCCATCTTCAGTGCTCTGGCTGAGGGAAGAAGGTTCTCATCC